>NW_015152082.1:10964-19925 GCF_000732505.1 Cyprinodon variegatus | reverse complement strand
ACTTTTATGTTGCTTAATAAATATTCTGCTTGGGCAAGAGGCAGTAGAACAGATATTTTACTTGTGTTTTATCTGGAAGAAACTTTCTGATTCATCTGCCGATTTTTTGTTTTTAAATAAAGGTTCTGAACTGAATGCTAATGCTCAGTGAGCCTGACTGAACGAATCATGCTGTGTGTTATTGTTTGTGTCATTCCCTTTTTCATTTGTTTGAAGAGTTAGGCTACTACGTTGGGTTCAGCTAGCACCATTATCTCTAAGCTACCTCACTGCTGGTGATGAAGTAAATTAATCTGCACCAATGATTAGAATATATTGGATACATGTTTTACATATTGAATAAATGTTTTACACTAAATACATTTATGTTATACAGGTCACAGAGTCCAAAAGAGTGTGCGCCACCAAATGTGGAGAGATAGAGAGCAGTTTGTGTAAAGGCTCTCTGCAGCTGCAGCTTTGGAGCGCAGCCTTGAAGTCTGAGAGATAAGACCAGGGTGGGAACACACCAAGAATGAGCGGGAGAACAGGAGCATTGAAGGGAGTCCAAGGCCATTTGAGGCCTTTGAAAACCAGGGTGCAGAAATGAGACCTGTTTGTAAGACAGACGCGAGAATGGGTTGTTCAGGGTTGCACAGCTAAGCTGAACTAATTGTAATATATTGAGTTGTCATCTCCAAAGCATGCGGTGCGGTACTGGTGGCACAAAAAGGGATGTTTTACTGGGACTTTGAATTTTAAACTTCTGCTGACCTTTTTTTGATGTAATGTTATGATCATAAGTCACACTGGATGAAAACATTGTTTTGACATATTGATGATTAAGACTATGATGGGTTTTTGATTTAACTGCACTAAATGTCATCATGATCTACAAGAAATGTCACTATGACTTGTGAAGAAAAAGCTTTGATAGATCAAAGAAAGGCTTCAATTAAAAATATAAAATATGGTTTGAAGGTGGGTCTTCCACCAAGATGAAAGAGCCCCAAGCCCCAGGAGTGAATAAAAGGGGGCCCTTTTCTGCATGTAAGTCAGTTGCTCACCGGTGTACAGCTCCTGTGTGTTCTGTAAATAAAATTCTCCGGACCTGGACTCAGTTGCCTCTGCCTAATTTTTTATCATAGTTTGAAGACTTTTTCTACAGCTTTTTGAGAAATTTTGAATTTTTATAAGACTTAGCTTCAATTTTAAGTCGTAGGGAGAACAGTTTCCACGACACTGGCCCTATGGCAAGCTGGACTTACCTACTCTCTCCAGCTCTCATGTTTTTGGCGCTGATGGTTGGGTTTTTTCGCTTGCTCCTTGTTCAACTGTCTAAATGGTCCAGCGGCTGCTTAGCGCCGATAATTTCCACCTGGTTCCTCTGCTGTAAGTTTGCTTGCCTTCCATCAGCGCCACATTATTCAAACAATTTGGTGAGATCAACTCTAGCATTCGGAATTTTGTTTTGTTTTCCTGATTGTGACCAGTTTCTGCCCTGTGGATCCCGAGTTTTGCTTTAAAACTTTGAATATTAGCTAATACAGTTACCATTGTATTTCAACCTGTGTTTTTTTTGTGGTATTTTATACAGTGAACCGTTTATCAATCAGGTCAGATCGACCCTCCTTTTGTTAATATTAGAATGAACAGAGACAATTTCTTTGGTTAGAGATGAATAACTCTGCTGATAGCCATAAATCAGTTAAGGTAACTGGATCATAAACAACCGGTCCAGGAGTCCATCTTTATGTAAAAGACAAAGAGTCCTTATGAATAAGCAGATTACAGTTATAATCACTTAATTAACATTCATTAATTAGTTTTATCCTATGATATGAATAACCTAATAATTAGCTATAACTTCCAGTTATTTAATATATTGATAACCGTGTGGTAAAATCCACAACACTGCTCACACTAAGCCTCTCCATTGTTGTTGCATGCATGCTCACTGTGAGTGATTGCTATAGATTCAATGATTAAATGCATCCAAATATCTGCAGTCACTACATTCCCATCCAGACGGAGTAAATCCTGTAAAGTCAGTGTCTCGAATAAAAACCTTTAATGAGTCTTAATTGTATGATCTGGTTGAATTGTTTCTGTAATAAGCTTTCAGATGACTTGTGAATTGGTGCTATAGAAATTCAAAATGTATTTCCCTGAATTTTTTCAGCTGGAGTTAGTTTTTTGTCAGCAGAAGGCAGACTGGCATTAGCTGATGATGATTTCACATATGGACCATTTTTCACATAAATCAAGAAGCTTACAAACCACTTTGTATTGGAGTGTTCAGAAACATAAATGGTTTTTGTACTGATTTGTTTCCTATTTCATCCTTTATTTGGTCTTTATTTCATGATCCTCACAAGTAACAATAATCTGAAGCTCTGTATTTAGAGTACTTACTTTGTACTGCTTATTAAATGTTAAAAGTAAATCATGCTAAACACATTTTACAAACAAGTAGGTGGTTAGGTACTGTATACCAATTAGTTGGTTGATTGACTGATATAAATCCTGATGTTTAAGTTAAATGCTTCCTAAATCAATCAAATACCAGAAGAAATTAGCTTGAACAGTAAAGCTGTTCGGTCACCTGTTTGTATGGCTCCGTACTGTGGCTGTTTGCCTCACTGTGTAACATCCTGTGGTCTCTTCTCTTCGTATCTCCACAGAATCAGTGATGTTGTTCTCTTTTTCATCCACAATCGCCATCAGGGGGGCTGGTAGCCAGCAGGGCGCCTCACAGGCCACCGTCACTCTCTGGTTTTCATCAGATTTCACTGAAAGCTTTGGGTCAGACACTGCAGCTATAGTGGGAGAAGTTAATGGTTAAGGGTGATTAATATGGTTAATATTATGATACTTTTGGTGTTTTATTATTTAAAACTGTAAATTTAAACAGAAACATTAAATGTGCTGTTTATGTAAATTTCTGATCATTACTGACATTAAAATGTATCTTTAGCTCAAACTTTAAAAGAATTTGAACCCAAGCTGTTATACCAACAATCAGCCGGACTTCTGTAGCCTCTCTGGTTCCGTTTCTTTGGATGATCAAACATCTGTAGATCCCAGTATCTGATGGCTTTAGGTTGGAAATCCTAAGTGAGACGTTTCCGTTCTTCACCTCTCTCATAAAGAGGCTCGACCGGAACTCAAAGGCCGGATTCTTCATCTCAAAGGTCTCAAAGCCATTGCGGTACAAGAAGACCACATTGGGCTTTAGCCCTTCCTTAGACCACTCCACTGTTGGCACATCATCGTTGGCAGGGGTTTTTAAACTGCAGGGCAGGATGGCATGCCCACCAGCAAAGGCTAAGATCTGCTGAAGATTAGGATCTGCAAAGGAAACCTGGGTGACAAGAATAAGGATGAGAATCTGATTAATATGTGAGTTTATGAAGCTGTATGTGTTAAAAAAAAAAAAACAATTCTCTATCTTGCTTCATTGGTGTAATAAAATGTAAACAACTTCTATACATGATAATCAAAGAAGAAGAAAAAAGTCTCTTTTTGAAAAAAACTATATAAACCTCTCTGACTCCTTGTTGCCTCAAGTTGTAGGATCTTTGCATTTGGAAAAGGAAATAAAATCTCAACAGGTACTTCCTCTGATTGCGCAATCTTGTACTTTTACAGCTTGTGAGCCTAAGCTCAACCCACTTTCTGCACAGACGTCACTCCTAACAGAGATAAACTCTATGACTCTGACAACTCCTTCAAGCTAATTATAAAACAATAACTTGCAGGTGTGACAGGAAATCAGCAGGTTTTTCAGGGTGTGATTATCTCACTAAAAAATGAAAACGTTCCTCTCCAAGTGGCTACTGGGAGTGGAAAAAGAAAATAAATCCTCCACACTTTACCAAAATAAACTATAACCAGTTTCAAATCTTTATGAAGACTACATAAACATACCTGTTAAGTCTTTTTAGCAATGATCCAAAGTTTTTAATATTGTTGATAGCCAACTAATAGTACAAAGAAAATATTCCTGATATTATGAGCTTCAAACTAGAATATTGAATAAAATAAATGAAATATGTCTTCAAAAACAATTGCTTTATTTACACTTTCTGAGAGGGAAAATCCCATGTTTGTGACCTAAATGCATCAGCGTCACTGAAATATGCAGAAGCAAAATCCTCCCTGCAAGTTATGCAGGTGTCTCTACAGATAAGAACAGGATTTTGCAATAAAGAATTCCTTTGGGAGTTCAACCATGTCATGTTTTAAAGTTTACAGGAGGGCCGAGCTTGTAAGGTTAACATATTTCTGTGTGCTATAGAGAATAAAACGGATGGATGGATGGACTGTATACTGACTTAGAGGGTAAAAATAAATTCCTAAAAAAAAGAACGTCAAGTTTTTTTTATGTCTTTGAGATGAGGTTGATAATTGTTCAGCAACAGCCTGAATACAAGAAGTTTCTGCTGAACAAACCTCATCTAAACCCTTTGCAGAATTTAAACAAGGGAATCAAATTAACTTGGAATAATGGACTGAATTTGGAAAATAGCATTAATCCTAAAACCAGGTGTGGTTCTATTTTTCCTCTCAATATTTGTCCATAGTCTCTGCTAACATCTTTGATTTCCATTACTGTATTTGCATGGTTTGTTAATAGAGGTCCAGTTTGTTCAGGTTACTCTATGGTGGATGCCTCCTACTATCAGCACTGACAGCCAACAGGAATAACAGCACATTTCATTTCTCTTAACATTTTGAACAGCAAAAGACCATGCTTTTCCAGAAACTGTAATTGTTGTTAGCTTAATTTAATTCTTTATGAAATGTAAATCCTGGGTTTGCCCAAGGCCTCCACTTGCCGAGGTTCTCAGTTCCCTTTACCAGCTATCATAGACTGGGGTTAGATGCACTGAGGAAAAATAATCAGTTTACCACAGGTCTGCACCTTAACTTAGGCAAATTTAGCATAACAAGTTAACCTACTCTACCAATTATAATTTGACAATGAGGGGGGAAGGCAGGGGAACCAGAACAAACTCATGCATGAGCAGGGAGATCATTACATTTCCATGCAGCAAGACCTAAAACACATTTACATGGGACATTTCCAAGTCTTACTTTAGTCCTATTTTAGACTTAGTACTTTCTAGCTTTCCCTGCATTAAGATTATTATGAGTATTAAAAATAAACTATTTCACCATAGTTAAAGATGGTGAAAGTTACTACGGAGAAACTGGAACACATTCTCTGTGACCCTTGTAGAAATAGAGACAGGAAATATACTTTGTCCATAAAGTGGCTTTCATATAAGCCAGATGTAGGTGAGTGTCTACCCATTAAATACATGTATAAATATACTTTCTACAAATATTTACAGTTTTTTCTGATAGTGCTGAAAGAGAGAGTTGTTAGTTTAATCCCGTCTGCATCTGGAGTCATAACTCCATTGTATGCAGTTTTTATTGGATATAAATATTTATTTATTATTATAAACTCAAGATGCTAATTCTTTGTACATGTGGACTAACTTTAATAGATGACAATGGGATAAAAAACATTTTCTGTTTGTGCTGTAGATATATAAAATTAAAAGGTGTTAAATCATTATGTTAATATATTTTTTTTTTTTTTACATAAGACCATCCTGCAAACCTAAGACTAACCATTACAGGTCGATACCAAATCCTAACTCTAATCAGACTCAATTCACACCTTGGTCCAAAGCGTGATCCCTGATCCAAAAACAACAATTTCCCTTGTGTGTTCAAGGCATTGAGACCAACAAGGAGCAGTTGGTCCCTACAGTATGCTATTTTTCCAGAAATTGAACCCCACAATGTGTTTAAAACAAGAGTACACACATAGATGTTACATTTTCATGTTTGATGGAGAATTTCTACTGACTTCCATTCATTTGTGTTACCTAACTCAGACCCTTACTTTAGCCTTAACCATTGCCAACATATACCTAACCTAAGAGATTTTTTTTTCCTTTAGGGGAACATTCGAGTGGTCCCCAAAAGTACCTCTATGTCACCAAAATGTACTATATTTAACTAAAATTGGCCTTACACTGTCCTTGAGAGGTCACAAAAAGAAATCCGCACATATTCCTCTACAAACAGTTTAGCCCACCTACAGTATGTGTAATCTCAGCCACGCCACAAGGCTTGAAGGTGTGAGGTGAATAATTATTATCTTTTGTTTCATTTCAATACATTAACACATTCACTATAATTATCTCTGAGCTCACATACCAGAGAACAAACTAGTATTACTTACAAATGGCAAAGGAAAAAAACTAAAGTAAACTGCAGTGCTAAAAATTTTATCTTGAATGCTTTTAAAAAAGTAGATCAGATTGTAGAACTTGTGAAATTATTCCCCAAATCATTATACCAGTTAGTAAATTATGTTGATAATATAATTTTTTTACATCCTTAATTATAATAAAACAATAAAAAGAGTCTTGTCAGAAAATATTAATTTTAACAATTTAATCTAAAAAGTTAGAAAAATGGTACATAATCACCCCTGAGGCTCTATTATCAGACTAATACCCCACTCATGCAATCCAAAGTCAAAGGACCACAGTTTTTTGGATGCTCCAGCTTTTACACCAAATGGACTCATGGATGGATGGATGGACGGAAAAGAAAAGAAAAAAACATGTCATACCTCCACATTACTCGTTTATACGGAAACACAAAAAGCAATAACCCCAAAAACTCAAATATAAAACATATTTTTACCTTTATAAAACTCAAATGTTCATTGATTCCTTCTGATTATCTTTTGCCAGTAAAATGAAATATATTCACTGATTTACCTGAATAGGTGCAAACTTTCTTTACATACCTTTTAAAGACAGCAATCCCAGCACAAAATAAATACAAAAATACATCCCTGGGTGATACTCCTTAATGCCGAGTAAAACTGTCCATATTGTGAGCAGCCCTTAGGACGGTATTAAGACAACAGCTGATTTGAAATTGCCATAATAACCCTTGTTCTCTAGTGGGTGTGGTTCTGAGCAGGTGTGCTCTGAATCACTGACGTCTGAGGAAAGAACAATGACGCATGCTTCAACAGGTTGTCACACATTCACCCTTATACACACTCCAGATAAGAATCTTTAGTGAAAGTTTTTGCAAAATTCACAATAAATTGCATTTAATTGTTTATTTAAAACAACTTAAATAAAATATTCTGTCTATAAGGTTAATCAAAAGTTGATCAGCTGATGAACCAAAGTTCCATTCATGCAGCAAAAATTGGAACAATGGGGAAGAAAAACTGGTTCAGATGCATCGTGTTTCACACAGCTGTTACACTTTCCAAGTAAACTAGGTTTAGAGTCTGAGGGTGAATAGTTTATCTTGGTTGAGATAGACAGAAATCTGAAGTATTTTGTCGTTTCAACCTTTATGTGATGCCCATTTTCTTGTATTTAGTTAATAATACATAAAACACATCTTTTTATTGTGTTGATAGTCCATCTTAGTTTTCACTGTGTATGCAGTGTTTACCAGACTTTTACTCACAGTTCTACTTAACTTATTTTTCTTCACATATTTATATCCTCCCCCAATTTGTTTTGTAAAATTTTAGAGCTTTATTTTCAAACCTCTCATAGACATTTTCCAATGTTGCAATGCAATGTGTTTTTCTTTCTTTTCTGAGTCCTTCTTCAACAAGTAACTAGGGGCTCTCGTGACACATGAACAGAGCCAGAAACTGAATGACTGTACTGACATTCATTTAGGCAAACGGAGCCCCAGCTGAATAATGAGTTCTGTGCATGCTTATACTTTTCATGTTTATATTTTCAGTTGGCCAACAATTCTAGAACTCATTTTATTGTATTGGGTTAAGGCAATATTCAAATTTTTTAAGATACCGAATTGAGTTTCTTCCATTATTTCTAAGTTAGAACCATCTACATAAAAAAAGAAAAAAATCTTCAAATAGATCACTCTGTGTGTAGTGAATAAATCAAGCTTCAACATAAATTTAATCTGGAAGACTGTTATCAGCTTCACCTGAACCATCTGCGATGTCCCTCGTTTAGCTCCAGCCAATCAACTTGGGGTGTTGCACCTTCTTCCAAGCCGATCATCTTGCAAGATCTCCTTCATTTAGCTCCTACCGGATACAGAATATATATATATATATATATATATATATATATATATATATATATATATATATATATATATATATATATATATATATATGACCCGAGCTTGAGGATGACACATACCACCCCACGAGGGGTGAGAAAAACAGTTTTATACATATATATATATATCAGTTTTTGATCACCAAAGATTTTTTTTTTTCATTTCGCTATGAAAATGAATCTAAGATATTAACAGAAAAGAAATATCGCTTTATGGTCTAAAAGTGAGAAATGGGATGTCCACAATTTACCAGTTCATTAGAGACCAGTGGCCTAACACTATGATTGAGGTACAGGAAGTATTCTGGGGTTAAAGGTCTTGCTCAGGAATGCAGAATCAGTCTCAGTTTCAAACCTGTGATCTTTTGGCCTTTAAAGACACAAATGCAGCATGTAAACTATGTAAAATAAGTCCATGCACAGGTGTTTGTAGTTTGCTCAGCTGTACAGTGTAGCAAAAACTAATGGCATAGAAAAGCAAACATATTTTAAATGCAATTTCCAGAAGAGTCAAATGTTAAACTTCAACCTCTAATTTTAATTTCAAGAAAAAGAACAAAAACAAACGATAATTTGTTGATTATTAATAAAAGAACATGACGGCACTTTCATCTGGTTTGGTCTGCCGCGGTTTCCGTAGCGTCATGAACGCGCCGGCGCACGCTTTCAGGAAATCCTATACACTACTGTTTATGCTCTAAAAACATTCTAAATGACTTTGTTTCGAGTAAATTCTGGATGCTACCCACTCAGGACACTTGGAATACATTGGACGAGCAGTATGGAGGAATATTGACACGTTTTTTGTGGACTTTTA
>NW_015152082.1:4931-9746 GCF_000732505.1 Cyprinodon variegatus | reverse complement strand
AAGACCCAGAGTAATAATTTCATGATTAATATTATAGTTAATCTTCTGTTAGACTTAGACATATTTATTTTGTCATTTTGTATACACGAGTGTAAACAAAAAAAAATTTAGTTTAAAGCAGCTCTAGACAATTTAGTTTTTTAAAGTGCAGCCTTGAAAAAAGTAATAAATACAAAAAAAAATAGTAATATAAACATATGACTGTGAAACTTATGAAATGTCACTAGAATTTTTTTTCTTTAATTTGATCTATTTTTCGCATTTTTCTTTCTCACTTTGGACGACCATCTCACAATGGTCGTCCAAATATGTCACTTTCTCAAGGCTGTATCGATATGCTTCATTAAACTAAATCTTCTTTTACAATAAGCAGTGAATAATTCAAATGTACATTAGCAAAAATTTCCACAAAACTGTGAGATCTGCTTTGGCTCCTCATATCTGCTGCCACCTTATCTGAGGATGTGCTGATTGACTTTTGATCAGGTTTTTGCTCCACCGTCTACTTGAATTTAGAAGAAAAAAAAAGTCCCATGGAGAATCTAGCAGCACATCTTTGATTTTCATTGTTCTGTAAGTCTAGACTGCCAACTAATATGGGCCGCCACATGGTCTCCTTCCAGTGGGATTATTTATTTATTCATCTGTAGCTCTTTGATGTGCTGAATAAGAACATTGTTGAACTTTTTTAAGGCACACTGAAGTTCTATTGAATATATTCATCCAAATCCAACTCTTAAATGTATTAATCTTTATTATAAAACTGATTTTATAGGAACATATAAAACTTATAAAAGCGCCAAAATGAAATATGCTAATAATTAATCTATTCCCTTTCCGTTTTAATTATTACTATGCTATATTTAACAAGGCAAGCAAAAACTGTGCTCAGTTTCTCCATATTATGTAACGGATTTCAGTAGGGATGACAGTTGTTTCTCGTATTTTTCATTGGTTTTTTTTAGGTTGTAAAATGAATAATACATGAATTCAAAATGATAATGAAAAAAAATATTTGTCTAATTTAATTAAAAGTTTATGTTGGATTTTATTTTATTCGCTGCATAGATTTTATTGCGCGCCGAGAACGTGCAAGCAGTGCGCAGTTGCAAAAGCACGCAGCTTTGAAGGAACATTGGCGTTCACACTGATAGTCAATAGATGCAGATCATAACCAGGTCAGCCATTGTCTGGGGGCCCCCAGTGAGCTCGGCCCTAAGCAGTTGCTTGCTTTGCTTGCCTCGTTGTAACGGGCCTGAATGTTATGAATAAGGCTGAGAAAGAGTCTGGCTTGTTATGACAAGGATTTTTTTTTTACGGCAAACAATCCAAAATGGGATAAAACTATCTCCTCTCACGCAGACACAGTTTAGCCTTGCAGCTGTGAGTTCGGAGTGAATAAATTTAGAAAGTAATAAAATTATTAAGGAGAGATTCTAAATTGATGTTTTTCCATGTCAGACCAAGAATACATGCCAATTTCTTAAATATCATATGTAGCTTAGATTTCACAGTCATCATGAGCAATGAAAACGTTGTATTTGGTTTAAGATGGTGGGATCTAGCAGTGCTCCGTTGTGATTTTATGTTAAATTCTCTTCCTAGCCAGCTGGGAATTTATATTTCTGATACTTTAAGATGTCTATTGCCCTCTCCGGTAGGGGTTGTAAAATATCTCATTTAATCAGATATTATTTCAGCTATTATATAGTGTTTATGACACACAGTCCTACTAACTGTGTGTTAGAACAATAGATGAAAGAGTGATTCGAGCACTAATCATGGTCAAACAGTTAATGCTGCACATACATGGAATAAATTCACCACAACTTCTGTTCAAAATATAAGAGTTTATTAACAAATATTAACAATATTATAATATGATCAAATTAGCTTTTCACTAATTAATAATTGGAATGTTTTCAGACCAATTCACAATGCAATTTGATGAGGTGAATAAAACATTATTTGGCAAAATAATGTTTTATTTAATGATTTGCTTAATCAAGAACCAAAAACCTTTAAATGATTCTTTACCCTCTTTGAGATAGCTAGCAGCAAATAGGCATCAGATTCCACTAAATGATTCTTCATCATACTTGGTAATGGAAATGTAATGAGCATTTGAGGAACACATGAACACTAATGTTATATCAGTGTTTAACCCTTAGTGAATAAAGCTTGTCCAAGCTTCAGCAACAGGTCAACACGCATTCCTGTAGCATAGCGTAGCATGCAGTCTATTCTTTAGCATCAATCAGCGTAGTCTTTACTCAGCAGTAAACACGTGATATGATTAGTATCATTAAAAGACATATTGTTTGTTCTGTCCCTAATCATGCCAGACCTGCAAACCTTTTTCCATGTCCATTTGGAAAACCTGAGTTTTATCCATTTGCAGCTCTGCAGTCAGGGCATAGCAGGAGTTCTTTGTCTCAGTCGTTCATCAGGCAGTCCTTCTCTCATCCAGTCTGGCTCTGTAAGTTCTGAAACTCAAGAGAAATTCAGTGTATTCTCATTATGAGTTTGTATGAAATCGTACAAAAAGTTATGCACCGTAATTTCGTACATTTTGGACATTTTTTTCGTCGTATGCGCATGCACATCTGACGCACCATTCACAAATATAGAATATAAATTACAATTAGCCCTAACCCTGACCTTAAGATATAAAACAGCAAGCAATGTAGTTAAGAGACATGAATAAGTGATGATTGCACTGTTTTTCCCAGTTTTACGTCCGTCCGCGCACTGATGTGGTTTTTTGAGGAAAAACGTCCAAAACGTATGAAATAGTGTGCATAACTTTTCGCACGATTTCATACGAACTGATAATGAGTATATGTTGAGAAATTTGTTGCAAAAGGTCTGTTGTGCAGCAGTTTGGTTCTGAAAGGTTCTGACTTATCCTTGATGGTTCTGGAGATCTGGTTCCCATCTCCGCATCTCCACTGCGGACCCCAGCTTCATGGGCAAGGGGGAGGAGGCAAAGAGAGCCGGAGCCAAAGGGTGAGGAGGCAAAAGAGGCAAAAAAAAGGGAGAGGGAGAATCCTGTGTGCTCTTTGGTTTTGTCTGTCTTCACAGAGAGGGGGGTAGGTTTTCACACCTCTGGTTACTTGCATGTGACTTGCCTGTGGAGGTTTTGCCTGAACAGGGGTTGTTGCAGAGATTCCACAGCTGATTCCACATCACCATGTCAAGGTGAAATATGGACACTGGTTCCCAATGTCCAAAAAGTATGATCATGGCTTATGGCATAACAGCTCTGCTCGCTCTTGTTGCTTAAATTCACATGCATTGTGATGTCTGAGTAGGTTAAGATTAAGATAATAAGGAGCAACTATAAGTATATATTTTGTCTTCACAAAAACTACCAAATCTCGAGCTTTTCCCCAATACAATTAGTCAAGGCCTGACAAATCCAGACCATCACCAGCTGAGATCAATCTGAAGACTGGGAAAATAACAGGTCGGAACTGATCTAGAAACCATAACTGGTCTCTGGACAAAGAGCGGTGTCTAGACCTCCATCTCAGTCAAGGATCAAGATCATACATGATCATGAAAAGTTGTCACATAATACTTATTGCATTAATCTACTTTAAAGATAACCGTTAGCAGCAGCCCATTTCTACTTGTAATGTAAGGAGTAGCTCCTACTAAGATTCTATGCCCCAACATCATCTATGATATACCGGCACCAATATGTGGGAAAAATATTACCTTAAGTGTTACAAAAAAGTAATAATAACATATTCCCAAGAAATTAGTCCTGTGGAAGTAAATAAAAGAAGACTGGTCAGACTAAAGTTTGGATTAATTGGTAAAGGTGAAAAAAACAAAATATAGACAAAATTTACAAATTCACTAAATACATTATATTGTTTTCATGCTTCAAAAGTTTATTTAATGCAAGGCTAAAGAAAAGAAGAAGGTTTTACTTAAATCACCACTTATAAAACATTCACTCTGCTCTAATCTAACTGTTGTTTATGTGTGGGTTATTCTACTGTTAGAAAAAGGAGAAATTATATGAAGTAAAAGAAGAAATAGCTTTTAGAAAATAGGATTTCTATGTGGCAGAATAACTGAAATACACTACAGCATCCTCCACCAGTTCTGGTTCACTGTTTTTTACACCAGAAAAAGGCTTCCTCTCGGACTGCTCAGGCTTTCTTGGCACAGACAGATGGGCGAAGTACCCCACATTGTCGGTCATTCCAGCACTTTGCAGCTAAGCACAAGAAAAAAAAAAATCTGTAAGTATCACAGAAACCAAATCCTGTTTACAAAGAACTATGATTGTAGGGAAGCTTGATATTCTACAACCGTTTTCCCAAACAAAACCACGAAAAAAACAACAATATATGCCCCAGTATTTAATCCAGTAAATGTAATAGTGTTCTAGCTATAGTTTTACTTACATAGTTAACCTAACCGGCAACTCCGGAGGGGAAAGCAGTGCTTCACTAAAACTGTTTTCAGTGGGAGTGGGGAGCTGCTGACCTTGAAGGAGGATATTGTCGGGCGGTGGAAGGAATACTTTGAGGATCTCCTCAATCCGACAGACACGCCTTCCGTGGGGGAAGAAGAGACGGGGTGCTTGGGGCTGGATTCGTTCACCACCCAGGCTGAAGTCACCGAGGTGGTCAAAAAACTCCACGGTGGCAAGGCTTTGGGGGTGGACGAGATCCGTCCTGAGTATCTTATAGCTCTGGATGTTGTCAGGCTGTCATGGCTGACAAGTCTCTTCAACATCGCGTGGAGGTCGGGGACAGTTCCCCTGGATTGGCAGACTGGGGTGGTGGTTCCCCT
>NW_015152082.1:0-2551 GCF_000732505.1 Cyprinodon variegatus | reverse complement strand
TCGATCAGCGAACCTGATTCAGAATAGTTTGTTTTCTTCGTCTGCCAGGGCAACCTAGGGCTCAATGTGCCATCCCAGGCTTCTTATAGAGCTACTAACCTTTTCGTCATCCAAAAAATAAGGAAATGACTCAGAAACTAATTCCACAGAATAGAATTACATGATCAGATCTGGTTTGTAACCTGTGTCACAATTTACCAAAGACCAACCCCCCACATTACCATTTATGCCTGTCATGGCTGTGAAAGTTGCAACAACTCAGTGAGAACTTTTTTATAAAAAGTGGTGCCTAAAGGCCATTTGAGGCCCTCTGGGACTTTTCCGTAGCTCTTGATTGCTATTAAGAATTGTTTGAATTAGGTTTCCCATTGATACACATTTAAGAAATGTATTAGGGTGTTATTTTTATTTAGAAAAGAATGCAGGGAAATGACATCCTCCCTACAATGAGGTGAAGCACACATTTTTCACCTTCCTTCAGTCATATATTTGCTTGTGGTTTCATTCAGTTGCAAATGCAACAAAAATCCAGTGGCATTCACAGAAGAACTGACTTTTTTAGGCTGATTTAATAAAGTCAAAGATTTGAAGCAAGATAGTGCATGTTCTTAAAAGACACACAAAATATGGAACAAAAATCAATCTATATTCTGTGTATTTTTATTTCATTTTCACCAGGACATCCAAAATACTTTTATATTTCAATTTGCAGATCCCTGCCTTAGCATTTTATCTGAAACGCTTCGGGATGTTTAAATTCAATGAAAATTGGCTTTCCAGCCAACAGTTTTTTGCATGTCTAAAACCAGTACCAGGGAATGTATATGAGGTACAGTGTGTTATGTGCAAATAGTCATTCAAGCTCAGCATGATTCGAATCAAGACATTGGAGTTCAACATGCAAAGCGTGAAACACAAATTGTCAAACTCAAGTTGTTGAGAAGCAGCAGATATTTCTCAATTATGTTCCAACCTTGTCTCTGAAATGCCTCCATTGCCATCTCTAACATCAACAACAGTGCCAGTTGCACCAAATCTGTGAATAATATTTGGTGATACACCTACAATGCAAGCAGAGCTATTGTGGACTTTCTTCTTTTATGGAAAGTTTTTAAAAATTTGAACCTGGAGAAGACAATATATTTTGGATGAACCCATACCTCCTGTGGTGCATCCTTGCAGAAAAATCCCATACAATCTGTGGAAAAAAATTCAACTGTGAACTGGTGCTCATTGAAAGGCTAGGGGTTTATCAAGAAAATACATGAGTGAATTAAAAGGGTCATCTCACTGATGGTTGTGCAAAAACAAAATAGGGACAAAACAAATACAGAGAGAGACAAATGCAGTTGAAACTATGAAAGAACTCAAGAGCATAATACACACCTTTCCAGAAAACAAACAATTGTCCCACAAAGATACAAGACTACTGGAACTGCAGAGCAAGGCTCACTGTGGTGAATGAAATAGAGTTGAAGGGGAGTAAATTTGTTTTTCCTTCTTCACTACTTCAATCAGATGCTACAAAATATACAGGTGGGTGCCTGGAGGAAGTCAAGTGTAAAACGCTGAACAAGAGAAGTAATGTACTGGCCGGGAATCAACCAAGATATCAGCCGGACAACAGCATCATGTGAGCTTTGTCTCACACACCGGCAAAAAACAACAAGCGGAGCCACTCATGACTCATCTGGTGCCCCACAGACCTTAGTACACGGTTGGTACTGAGTAATTTGACTTTTTTTGAAGATTCTGAATCATCCAGGTCATATTCATTCCAACAAAATAAAAAATAAAAAAGTAAAATAACAGACTACTAGACGTTGTTTTCCAAGTTTGAAGACATTTCACTTGCCATCCAGGAAGCTTTCTCGATTTTCATGTTTCCTAAGCCATAACAAGGCTTTTTTTTGAACGCAAAAGCTATTCTAGTCATTTTGAATTGAGAAAGCTTTCTAGTTGGGAAGTGAAATGTCTTCACACCAAGAAAACAAATTCCAGTGGTTTGTTTTGTAACTTTTTAAATTTTGTTGAAAAGGATAGGCCTCTAATTCTACTTTTAGAGGTTCTATTAACAGCAAGTACACCTGTAGATTAAGAGCAAAGTGCTTTGTTGGGAACATAAGGGATGATCAGATCCCTAATATAGGACAGAGATTGATCATTTAAGGCTTAAGATGTGGAAGGAGGATTCTAAATTATATTCTGGATTCATGCAGAACTCAGGAAATTAGCAGCTAACTTCACCCTTTTGCTCACATTTAAATTTAGATCAAATGCTGTTCCGTTTTATTTTTTGTTACATTTTGAAATGCTCCTGATCTGTAAATAAATGGTAGCTTGATTTGCATAAATATGAATTAAATTGAGTTGCGCAATACTTGTGATACAACACAGTAGTCTATATGTATAGATGTCATTGAATGGAAAAACTTTTTTTCTGAGTTAATTGTCATGAATTGCCTGATTTATTTAGTACGGTAAATTAAATTTGATTACACTGAGTTTAACCTGTTTTTTACTGTAAGAGTTGGATGCAAGGAGCCCGAGA
>NW_015152081.1:111983-115763 GCF_000732505.1 Cyprinodon variegatus | reverse complement strand
TTGTGTCCGTCAGTGGTGTTCTGCATAACTGGGTCTCCTTCAGTGAACCCATCATGACAAAAGGAAACAGTCGAGAATCCTCTGAGAGGGACTAAACAGAAAAAAAAAACTCACAAACAAGGAGGATCATGACACACGAAATAGCATAGCTGATGAAGATGAGGATTGGAGGTCTATAATGAGACTTCAAGCTGGACCACATATTCTCGAGGGCAGTCAACTAAGGGCAGAGGCACCTCAGTTTTATCCAGAAAAGGACCAAGCAGGACAGGATGAGGATCGGGTCACAGAAGACATCACAAGAGTGCAGATTGCTCCAGGGAAAGAGGACATGGAAGCACATACAGCCACAGGGGAACATGTCCAAAGTGAGGGAGAGTCTTCTGAGTCATTGTCCAGTGATCTGGATGGTCCTGGTCTGAACTAGAAAGTTCCCTTTCAGACCAAAAAGGCACAGAATGATATTTACATATAGTAAGGTCAACCTACTACAACACAGTTAAAAAACAAAGTGTCAATGTAAAATGCTACAAAAAGTATATGTGAACTGATAAGAAATTTGTAGTTCATGTTGTTATACTTAGTTAAGATCTTTCAGCAAAGGTTACTGTTTAAAAGTTAAGACATGATTTAAGTGTAAGAAAATAGAAACATTTTTCAGTAGATGAATTAGGGATGTTTATTGCATATTGGTATACCCAGTAGGTTATGGCTACGTTGAGTACCTTACTGTCATATAGGATGTAGCTATCCACAATGTGGATTGCACTAATGAATGTTACTGTCCACGAAGACATTGTCTGCAAACGTACGCCATGGAAAACAAGATACATGTCATTAGATAGATTTCTTCCAGTTCTGCATTTTAACATTTAGTAATTGCTTTCTTGCTTCAATTGCTGCAATCATAGATATCCTCAACAAGTATGTATCCCGGATACTGAGTCCCTCAGGAAGTATTCCGAGGTACATGGGAGGAAATTAAAGGCTTATAGTTATACCCAGAGTTTCATAGATTACTTGATTAACATCTTTCCAGAAGGTCTTCAACAACTAACAGTCCTAAAAGATATTAAAGAATCCCACAGAGACCACACCACATTCCCTCATGCAAAAGGACTGTGAACCACTCAGCTTTCATCTCTGCTTCGTGGTAATAAAAAATCTGATTAGATTCTTCCAGCAGAAATAGTCCCATGTTAAGAAATTCGTGGTAGACAGAGTGTTCCCCCAGTTCACAATCCAGGCCTCATGTAAATTATTACATTTTCTTCCTTTTCTCACCATTGTCTGATGTAATCCGTTGACTTTTTATTCATAGATGCTAAGTTTCTGTAATATTTCCTGATGATGCATTTTGTATTTTTGCCAGCATATGAATCCCTAAAAAAATTGTATTGTCAGGGATTTTTATTTCTTTCCTAAGGAAACTGCGGACCTGCAAATAAAGGCAAAAATCTTCTCTGCCTATCTCATTAATCTGGGACAAATTCTCAAATTTTACTAATTCGATATTTTTAATTTTGTAACAGAATGCAGTTCAGCCAATCTTCTATATTTGTCGTCTATCGATGCTGGAAGGAAATGCAGGTGGCACGCAGGCCAACTCAATAGTCCTGTTTGTGGAGATTGAACTTTCTAACCTCTGGCTACTTTTTCAAAGATTAACTCAAACACAATTTTGTAATTGGTATACCTGGTGACACCCATCCAGGCATCCCAGAACATATTTTATGGGGAAGTCCTACAATGAAAGCTCTTTATTTCTAAATCAACCTTAAAATCAACTTTAAGCCCTGAGGCTCTTAGGAGCAAATTTCACCTGAAAATAAAAATGGGATTTAGAGCAAGAAAAGCAACCAATCTATAAATTGGAAATACAATTGTCTATATTTTTATGACAGAAAGGCATTGAGGAATATTTTTTGAGGTGGAACCACTATTTCAAATGTTACTATGTCTGATTTATTGGTGATTAAACAAAGAAAAAATGAGCAATTTAGCCTAGCTAATTTTTTCCAAAATGATAATTGCAAAGCACCATGAAAACCCATTTGAAACCCTGGATGAACCCTCAGACTTTGTAGATCCACATCTTGACTATACCTCAAGCAAATTCTGACTGAATAAGTTAAAGCATGTTTGTTCCACAAAGGTGTTGCTAGGTGGAAATGTGGTTTTGGCACAGCGGAGCCAAAAGTGGCCAAATTGTGCCAAATGCATTTTTCCACTCATAAAAGGGAATCTGACCGGACAAATATGCTGATTTACATTATTGGAGACCTTCTGCATAAGACAAAGCTTTTCCTCCTAAGATTTAACCATTGCTTTGAACACACAATATCACCAAACTGAATAGAAAATAATTGTATTATTTTTCTCACCAAACAGGAATATCTTATTGAAAACAAAATGTATAAATCCAAAAACTCTACAAAAATGCAAAAAAATTAATTAGAATCAGAAGCTTCTGTCAAGTTAGTGTGCAAAATAATTATTCATACGAAATATTATAAATATAAATTGCTAAAAATGTGAGGGATGACCATTTGATTGTGTTTCCGCCTGCTTTCTGCATTTAAATTTTAGTTTTTTTACAATGTTCCTGACAGTACTGACACAAAAAAAATGTTTGAATAGAATGAACGAGAACCATGAGGTTGCTGTGTCTATTTGGGGTACTGGAGGGCGCTTCGGGAAAAATGTGGGTGCAGGTGGCTCGGTGTCAGGGTGGTCTGGACTGTGCCGCATGTCCCTGTCGTCAGTCGCAGGTGTAGCAGGACAAACCTGCTTTCTAGCTTTCTTCCCTGTTTTTCTTGGTCCAAATGAAGGGTTCCTTATTGTTGGGGAAGCTATCCTTGTGCTTCCCAAGTCTTGAGGCTGAAAGTAGCTCTCTGGAAGGTGACTGGTACACCTTCTCCCTTCCGGAGCATAATCACTGTAAAATCCAATCAAATATATATTGAAGAATACATTTCTCTGATGTAAACAACACATTAGCTGCATCTGACACTCACTTCTAACCATCATAGGAACATAAATCTAAGGAAGTTATGATACATCAGGACTAATATATGCATCTATTCAGATTTTTGCTGAATAGAAATCTCACCTTGAAGAGAATTAAGTCTCAGCCGTGGCATGGAACCCGGCTTGCTGTATTTGTGATGGTCCCTGGACATCCTCTGGACCATAAAATAAGTTAAAGTAGTTTGTTACAACAACGTAGTTTATTACACACAATGCAAAATTTATTGGCAGAATTTGGTTGTTATAAAAGTTGTACAACTTTCCCTAAATCAATCTTGCATACAATACACCATACCATACCAACTTTATTTATGAAGCACTTTATACACCGGACAGGACCAAAGTGCTGTACACGATCATAAAATACAATAAAATTATAAAATAGAGAAAAAACGAGTGTAAAATACATATTAGTATACAAAAAGAATAAAACAAGGTGAAACCTCTCAAATTGTGCCAAAAGCCAAGGAAAAAAGATAAGTCTTCAGAAGGGACTTAAAAACAGCGAGAGAAGAGGCCTGTCTTCTGCTCAGAGGCAGATAATTCCACAGCTTAGGAGCTGCCACAGAAAAAGCACGGTCCCCTCTGAGCTTGCATTTTGTCTTTGGGACCCTCAGAAGCAACTGATCAGCTGACCTGAGGGAACGGGAGGGTGTATAAGAATGCAACAGCTCAGACAGATAAGAAGGAGCAAGGCCATTAAGAGTTTTAAAAACAAATAAAAGAATTTTAAAATTAATCCTAAAATGT
>NW_015152081.1:109224-111248 GCF_000732505.1 Cyprinodon variegatus | reverse complement strand
AAATCAAATCCTGTCTGCAGTCCATAACAGCTCTGTCTCTCACGCAGACTCCGGTGAAACCAGAACCCAGGCCCGAACCTGTCATCAGTACATTCTGTGTGTTGTGCAAATAAACTTGTTAAACTTTTCATCCTTGTGTCCGTCAGTGGTGTTCTGCATACTTGGGTCTCCATTAGAGAACCCATCATGACAATAACGGCTCTGATGTGCGCTTCCATTTTAAGACCAGCATCCATCCTAACCCCTAAATTAGTAATAACTGGCTTAACGTACTGAGCCAAGGAGCCAAGACTGGTCACGGAATCAGCAGTGGATCTGCCAAAGATCATTACCTCTGTCTTGTCTTCATTGAGTTTTAAAAAATTTAGAGCCACCCAGGCCTTCACATCTTCAAGACATAAAACAGAGACCGAAGAGAGGTGGAGTTTACATTCTTTAGCGGTAAGTATATCTGTGTGTCATCTGCATAGCAGTTAAAGCCAATCCCATGTTTTCTAAAAATAGAGCCCAGCGGAAGAAGTTAAAGTGAGAAAAGGAGCGGGCCTAGAACTGAGCCCTGTGGGAGATACACGGTGGGAGCGGAGATATATAAACAGCAGCGTTTTACAAACACAGCTTGTGTTATTTTTACTACTCTTTTCAGGTGAGCTCTTTTTCAAAAATAGCATAGACGTGCTGTACAGATACAATAACAAAAAATATTCCTGTGAAACCAGCTAATAAAGCGTGTCGCGCAGCAGCTTGTCTGGATATACTGATCTGCATCACCTAACTTTTGCCTGCATCGGACAGTGGGGTAGGATAAATATACACCGCAGTGTTTTACAAACACAGCTACGATGCTATTTTTCCTACTGTTTTCATGTGATCTCTTACAAAAATAGCAAAAACGTGCTGCATAGACACTGTAGAGATACTACAAATAAAAATCCCATGCAGCTTACTCATAAACCGGATAACGAAGCAGCAAGTCCTCATCTTCTTCCTCCTTAATGCAAACTGCTGTTGTGTGATGATTCCTTAGTTACACCATTACTGGTCCTCCAGATTTCCTGGTAATTTTCCTCTTCTTTGCAATCATGGTTTATTGAAATAAAATAATAGAGAAAAAGCAACTCAAAGCTGCAGTGCATAAATTGAACTGAGCCCAATGCAGATATACTAGGAGCTTTGACGTACATAGCAAGCCTATGTTATGCATGCCTGTTACATGACCTGAAATGGTCGCTCAATTACATTTGACCCTTCGTTGGAAAGCCTCTAGTTTCCAATGCTGCTGGACATTAAGGGTGTGGCTAAAAATGAATATGTGCCGGTGCATTATTCTGGCAGAGTCAGACATGTCAAGTGGAATTTTAAATCTCATTTTATTTGTTTACACAGCTTTAACACTAGAAAACCCAGAGATACGAGAATTTTGGTCAGCCTGCAGTCCCCCCAAAGTACTTACAGTATCAACTGAATCCCTTTTCAGATGCCCCATTAGCACTGTGGCTGGAGAACCATTCAGTTTCAGCTCAAGTCTCTGTCTTTGAGAATGTTTCACCTGAGAACTGGGGGGGATCCTATTTGTAATTAAATATAACTAGGTCTACTTCATCAGTGTCGCCAACACAGCAATGATTTCAGTGGCGCCACCAGCACAGCGACCAGATGATAACTGATCTGTACAATGAAAATAGCTGCATGAGCTGCAATGCTGTAGAAAGCAAGACTATTTATACAATAATGACCATTTATACAACAATGACCATTATTTATTTGGGGGGAAATATAACTCAAACAATCTCTCCTCTCTCCTCTGCTGCAGATACGCAGACAGCATCGGGAAACTGCAGTAAAGTTTTGTGTTTGGGCCTGTTCACTTCTGAATGCAGACAAAACAGAAGTTATTGTCTTTGGACCAGAGTCTTTGAAAAAGACCTGATTAGTCAGCCACTTCATTTGGATGGGATTAAACTGATTTCAGATAATAAAGTTAAAAATCTTGGTGTTGTTTTTGATCAGGACCTGTCATTTAAATC
>NW_015152081.1:104715-107483 GCF_000732505.1 Cyprinodon variegatus | reverse complement strand
CTCTCTCTGTTTTTTCTCATAGTAGCTTCATCTAGTCTGTTCCTGTTTGGCTGTGTCTCCATCCTGGAGAGAAATATCAGCTGTACAATATCCCTGCCTGGTGCCCCTCTGGAGACAAAAGCTGGAAGATGTTTATTTGTCCTGACACAAGCTGTTGGGAAGCTGTATAATATATTTAACCAATTTATAAAGGAATTGCCAAAACCAAATTTATGTAGAGTAGCAAATAAAAATGTCCAGGTTACTCTATCAAATGCTTTTTCTGCATCTAAAGCCAACATGTATAATTTAATATTTTTACTGTAGGAATAATCTATTAAATTCAGAAGTCTGCATGTGTTAGCAGCTGACTGCCTCCCTTTAATGAAACCAGTTTGATCAGGGTTGATTATGAGAGGAGTGATTTTATCTAACCGTTTTGCTAAAGTTTTACAGATTATTTTGATATCCACATTAATTAAGAATATGGGACGATAGCTGGTGGGAAACATAGGATCTTTGCCTGGCTTAAGCAGGAGACTAATGGTGGCAGAATTCATATTAACTGGAAATTTGCCATTATCTTGAGTTTCCTGCAGCATTCTGTGGAACGTTGGGGCCAGAATGTCCCAGAACTCTTCATAGAACTCAGTAGGAAACCCGTCTGGACCTGGTGCTTTATTGTTTGGCATGATTTTTATTGCTTCCTGAAGTTAAACTGTAGACAGCGGTGAGTCCAGGGTCAGTCTTTGACTCTCTAAATAATTTAGAAAGAGTTATTTTATCCAGAAATCGCTTAATATCATTATCTGATGGATTTAACTGTGATGTGTATAAAGATTTATAGAAATCTCAGAAGGCATTAATATCCTTCGGATCCTGTAATATATTACCAATTAAGTCTATAACTGCAAATATAGTTCTTTTTTTCTTTGTTTATTTTTAGCTGATTAGCTAAGAAACTTCCTGACTTATTGCTATGTGTAAAGTTTTCTATTTGGGGTCTTTGTACTAAAAATGAATTTACTTTTTAACTATATTTGTTTAATTCTAGTTTTATTTTCCAGTTTTATCTAATTTTTCTCATCTAGCAAGCTTTCTAGGAACTTAATTTTTTCCTCTATTTCCTGGATCTTTTTTTGTTCTAAAGTTTTTTTATGAGAATGAAATAATTTTACCTCTCATCACTGCTTTCCCTGCTACCCATAGTATAGATGCTGATGTTCCTGGAAAATCATTACACTCCAATTATGATGAAGAAGAATGTAAGAAATTCTTCATCTTTAAGCAGTGATGCATTAAATCTCCAGCTCTTGTTTTGTGGGGCTATTTTTTTATTTATTAGGGTAAAAGTAACAGGAGCCTGATCACTGACAGCAACAGGATGGATTACAGCATCTGAGACGTCAGCAGGCAGCGAGCTGCTGATTAGGAAATAGTCCAAACGACAGTAGGAATGATGGACATTTGAAAAGAAAGTGTATTCCTTACTGTTGGTGTTAATTTGTTACTTAGTTGAGGACTGATACTAATATTGATATTCACCTCGGTGTGGAGCACAGACAGGATGCCTTTACTTTCTCTGTTCTGTAATTGTAACCAGGCGATATACAGCAGCCTGTCCATATTCACACTGATACAGATGTCAGCATAGGTGAAACGCTTGTGAATATTATTATGTGGTCTACAAAGGAAAGGAATAAACAAATCAGAAATGCCTGCTGTATTTACTAATGAAAATTAATTAAAATTATTTAGAATATCAGTTAACAGCATTTGCATCAAGAAAGTATTATCATTATCATAACCAAAGCTTAAACACTCTTAACATTTGTGCTTAACAAGGTTCACTAAGCAAACATTGCATCAGATGTGATTAGCATAAGTCTGTAGCTTCCATCATTGAACACTCTTAAACATTACAGAACTATCAATGATATGCAACATGGATTAAACATGGCGTATTTACAGTTTTAAAACATAACATTTATGTCACTCTGATCATGTTACACTTACGTTTTGTCATCTACACACAGCTTCAGCTGCACGTGCTGTTCGGCTCCGTCTTCAACTAATTAAAGTGCTGCACAGTTCTGAACAAAAGGCGCACTTACCACTTTTCACCACTAGATGTCTCCCAACACCTTACTACAGATAAGTGTCTCTGAATGTTTCACTGCCTTTCAAACAGTTAGGATGAAGAGATCGCCATGCATCGCAAAGACCAAAATCACTCATGTATTGTTTGACTACATTTAATGATTGCCAACTGCTCTGAGTCCCTGTTGTATTCAACCTGTCTATTTCTCCATTTAGACCAAAGTTGAGGTCACCTCCAATAATTAGAGAACTGTCCCCATGCTTTGAAAGTGCATGAAAAACTTTGTGGAAGAATAAGGGGTTGTTAACATTTGGACCATATATGCTGAAAATACATAACTTTTTGTTATGAATAGATATTTTAATTATGATGAATCTGCCTTCAGGATCAATAATTTTGTCTAATAAAGTAAAACTGAGGTTTTTATGGACTAAAATAGCTATTCCTCTCTGTCTAGAGTTATAGCAGCCTGCAAACAAATCAGCTGATTTATGGGTTTCTTGCAATAAGACAACATCTGCATTTAATTTTTTAAGCTGGTTAAAAAGCTTAAACTATTTCTCTGTGGTGCCAGCTCCATGCACATTCCATGTCAGGGTTAGAATCTGTTAGTTCAATCTCTAACGTTCTGCTCTCTCTGCTTTTTCTCATAGTAGCTTCATCTGGTCTGTTCCTGTTTGGCTGTGAC
>NW_015152081.1:101015-104240 GCF_000732505.1 Cyprinodon variegatus | reverse complement strand
TGAATCAATCTGACTGGATGATCTGGTGAACTGGAAAGTGACCTGAGATGACATGATGTGAATTGGAGCTATAGAAATAAACTGAATAGAATCTAGGTATTTCATATAGAGTTCTCCAGGCTCACTCAATTGTTCCATTCTGATGAGGTGACTAAGGAGCTGAAGTTTCATGTCTGATGCGAAGTTTCATGTCTAATGCCACAGAGCAAAGACTGAAACACATTAGAGGTAAACTCAGTTCCATTGTCTGACCTTTTACATTTAATTTTGCCATAAGGTGCCACATCAGCATTAACTTTTCTGTAGTTGTAACAGTGTGACTCTAAGCTTTTATAAAATAAGTGAGCACAGATCTAGAATAATCATCAGTAAACGCTGGAGCAAATGAAACATCTATTCCTGCTGGTTCTATAGGGCCAACTAGGGCTGGGTGCACAAGGTCTAGAATGCCCTTTGGCTCCTCATATGGATCTCTATTTCTGCTCTAAGCAAATTTGCCTTTGATGCATACTTTACATGTTGGGCTTCTCTTTTCGTTTTAATTTTCATCCCTTCTGTTAAATTTTCCAACTTTAACACATCATCATGATTACAGTGTCCCAAAGGGTCATACCATGTCTGATTATATTAACTTGCACTGCATTTATAAGCTTCATCCACAATACTCCAATAAAACAGTCCATCATGCGTGTGTATAAAAACTTGTATGAGTCGATTCTGTCCATCTTTGAAGATGACAGTCGCTCCCTTTGCTGTAGCCACTTTAATAGAAAAGAAGTCCTTGGGAAATGATGGTACATAGAGTGCCTCCATCAGTGATATGTCTGTCGCAGCCTTTTACTGTCTCTCAGATGCACTTGGGCAGTGCCTTTCCTTTACGCAACATCAGTGGCAAATCATCAGCCAACTCTATCATCCAACTCCAACGTGTGGCTCTGATGCTTGAAAGTTGGATAAAACTGTTCAAACCTATTAATTCAATTCAATTCAGTTTATTTATACAGCGCCAATTCACAACACATGTCATCTTAGGTCACTTTCCAGTTCACCAGATCATCCAGTCAAATTGAATCAAAGTTTTCTATCTAAGGAAAACCAGTTGATTCAAATGCAATCTCTCACACTTATATCAGTGATAATGTGCTTTGTAGCACCTGAATCGACAATGAGACGCTTCGCCTTGACTACTCAGACCGGATCATCCTCCCCTTGAAAGCGAACGTGTTTTCCTCGTCATCCACCACTTGCTGCACTTTGTCCCACTTTCTGTTCTGCGCTCTTCAATAGCTGACGCACAGTCCACATTTTGTGGCCCTTGTGACTGCAGGTGAAACAGGTAAGGTTGCTCCAGGTGTCTTGTTAAACTGTCCTCTGTGGAGCCAGAAGCTCCAAACCTTTATATGCTCAGTTTGGTTTTAAACATAGAAAAAGTCAACTTTTCATCAGTCTGTGTGACATGTACAGAGAATGATTTATATGCATCAGACAGGCCTTTTAAAATAATTGCAGTCAACAAGCCATCAATTCAAGCCCATAATGCTTTACGCAGCACTGTAATCTCTGCACAGATGATATAGAGTTCATGATGCTTTCATTCACACCTTTTTGGAGAGATGTGAGATCCATATATAAACTTATTGCGCGGGGCTTCTGCTTCCCTGTGTAACTTGGTTTCCAACAGTTGATAATTATTTTCATCTTTGTCAAAACATAAGTGATTAATTGACAAATCCATTTAGGTAAGTACAAGCCAATAATTGTAAATTAAACAAAGTCAGGTTTAAATTTGAACAATTATCCCATATTTTCTGAGGGAACAAACTGGAAGACGAGACCTTGACAAGCCTGGACAACTACCTGGACGACTGTATGACAACATCGTAATGGGGAAGCCAAGGAATTCCGCATCTTCATCAACGCCTTCTACTAAACGATGTTGATCTAATTTAACCAGTGCTGTTTCTATTTCTACTTTGTCTCCACACAGGAGCTAAAGCAACGTCGTGGAATCCATCGACAAAAAGCTAACTAGCCTGGACGTCCGCCTCATCTTGGTAGAAGTCCTGCATAAGGAGTTTCAAGCTCTGAGAGAGTCGCTGGAATACAGCCAAGGGCAGCTAGCCTCTGCTCCCGCCGAGAATTAAGCGCTGAAGGGGGAAGTCACTAAAATCACCGAGGGGGTGATCCAGCTGTCCGGCGAAAATAAGAAGATTAAGGAATCTATTCTGGACATTCAGTCGCGGAGCATGAGAGACAACATCATCTTCGCAGGAGTTGAGGAGAGGTAGGAGGAGGATCCCGAGGTGACAATCCATGAGCTCCTTTAGCAAAAGCTAAAAATCCCGGCGGACCAGGTAAAGAACATCACCTTCCATCGCGTTCACCGGTTCTGAGGTAAGAAGCCTGATAAAACCCATCCTAGACCAATCTTAGCTAAGTTTGAGCTTTACAAACTGAAAGAGCAGGTCAGGAGTCGAGGCAGAGAGCTTAGAGCAGGGGTGTCAAACTGGTTCCAGAAAGGGCCGTGTAGCTGCAGGTTTTCTTTCCAACCAAGCAATAGCACACCAGACTCCAGTCATCTCATCAAGTCATCATGTTCAGATTGGACTCACTTGATGAGATGACTGGAGTCTGGTGTGCTATTGCTTGGTTGGAAAGAAAACCTGCAGCCACACGGCCCATTCTGGAACCAGTTTGACACCCCTGGCTTAGAGGAACAGATGTCAGAGTTAATTACCAGTTTCCAAAGGAAATTAGATTGTAGGCGAGTCTTATTCCCAATCAGGAAAAAATATATTAGTGAAGGTGTCAGAGCTACAGTAGCAGTTGGCAAACTTATATTAATGGCCAGTTGTTCAGGGATCAAAAGATCACTCCTTGGCTTTATTAGATGCAACAGGTGGATTTAAAGCATGTGACACTTGATTAAAGTGTATAGAATGGATCACTGTGATAAATGAAATATATGTGCAGCTCAAGAGTACGTTGGCACAGTATGGCTGTTAGTCACAGCTGGGTACAGGAAGCATGGGCTGGGGTTCTTTTTCTCTTACCTTTTCCTACTCATTGCACTTTCTTAATCCTCTGTCTTCCTTTATCTTATTCAATTCAATTCAGTTTATTTATATAGCAGCAATTCAAAACATAAGTCATCTCAATGCACTTTACAGTTCAACCAGATCATCCAGTCAAATTGATTCAAAGTTTTCTATCTAAGGAAAACCA
>NW_015152081.1:98457-100585 GCF_000732505.1 Cyprinodon variegatus | reverse complement strand
TTCCTTCTTTCATCTGATAGATCAGATAGAGCAGAACGTTAGAGATTGAACTAACAGATTCTGCAGAGTGGGAGATTAGAGATAGAATGAAGCAGAATGATGAAAAATGGGTCCCTATGTCCTCCAGCAGTCTAAGCCTATAGCAGCAGAACTATAGAGATAGCTCAGGATAACCTGAGCCACTCTAACTAGAAGCTTTATCAAAAAGGAACGTTTTAAGCCTAGCCTAAAAGTAGAAAGGTATCAGCTGTAATACTGGCTTTCTTGGCAGTAGAGCATTAATCTATTAAGTGATTGTGTTGTTTGATTTTTCTTTGTTGTTGATTTGCAGTTTCCCAGCTCAAACATGAAGGTTTCTGTATTCCAACCTTGAATTTACTATAGATTGGGATTCATTACTATTCCCCAGTATGATGATTTGCCACTGAGGAATAATATGACATAATATAACTCTGTATAGCTCTATAGTACTATCGCAATCACAGCGGTAAAGTTACTGTATATTCCAACCTAAGAAATTAGAGTTACCTATAGATCAATATTTCCCAACCTGTTTTACTTGGGCGTCAGTTTGTTAATGCTTCAGCGTTTGTACAGACCTAACCTTGTCCTGTTCCTGTGACCTAAATCTGACCTAAAACTTTTAGAACCTGGACTCAGAACTAGACACCAAGCCTTGAACCACAGACCTCGGATCCCCATCAGAACGCAACCTGGAACCCAAGAGGGATCTCGGACCTGTCCACCGCTCACCCCTCCTGTCTGCGCTCACCTGCCTGTCCACCCTTGAACCATCAACCAGGGAGAGAGTACTGGACCAGCAATCGGACCACCGGAGACACCCCCTCAAGATCGGATCCCAGCCTCTCTCCAGTGAGTTGTCAGCCCAGCACAATCTTCTAGCAAATGTTTCTGTTCATTCACCAGTCTCCTCATCTTCTCAGCAGAAAACCAGACCAGACCACATGGCTTCTTGTACAGACCCATTATCTTTTCAATAAACCTTTAAACTTAAGCACCTGTCTCTGTGGTTGCACTCATTCAGAGTCTTCTTCTTATCATGACAGATTGTCTAAAAGCGGAAAATAACTGAAATAAAGATTATTTTAATTAATCCTTTAATTTGAGTATTTAATTTTTAGAATTTCATGTTTTCCATCTAAAAATTAAAAAGAACATAAGTATGTTAAATAGAAGTTGTAAGGAAACAAAATAAATACAAAATAAAATCATATTATAAATCTCTATGTATAAAACTGGAGCTCCTCTGAGTAATATCCTTATAATCACACTTGATGAATTGGGAAAAGAATGCAGAACAAAATGTGTAGTAAGACGGACTTAGTTAGTTTTACTTTGTTTTCATCCAGACACCTGAGCTGCTTTGATGAGCTCCAATAGCTCAGCGTGAAAAACAGTCTGTTTCTTTGCTTGGTTTGGATGTGAGTTACAGCTGAAGGCAAACTCAAACATATAAGAAAAACTTACTTTTGGTTGATAAATTAGATGCTAGTTACATTTTACAGTTGAATCATCAGAAAGCAAAGCAGATTCCAGCCCTATTTTATTTTATTACATAAGAAATCAGTCAAGTAATCCTGCCAGGGTGGCCAGGTTACTTGACTAACTCCCAGCCTGAAAATATCTCCCAGTCCAGCCCTGGTCCTGGTCCTGGGCAATGACAGTCTGATCCCCAACCTCTTCAATCTCTGCAGGAATGCTGACAGAACTCTAGCTCTTAGCTTTCAAAGACAGCATTTTAATGTGACACTGAGCATGTGAGCTCCTTAGGACCAAAGCAACTGACTCCCATCATGATGAAGTGCTTCCAAAGGTTGGTTAAAGAACACATCGTCTCCAGTCTGCCGCCAACATTCGACTCGTTCCAGTTCGCCTACCGACGGAACCGCTCCACTGAGGACGCCATCTCTGCTGCTCTCCACCTGAGCCTGGCACACCTGGAGGAGAAGAACACCCACGATGGATGCTGTTCCTGGACTTCAGTTCAGCTTTCAGCACCATCATCCCACAGCATCTGATGGGCAAACTGGAACAGCTGGGCTTCAATGCTCCCCTCTGCTATTGGCTGCTAGACTTCCTCACCAACTGACTGAGGTCTGTTGGTGAG
>NW_015152081.1:92130-98054 GCF_000732505.1 Cyprinodon variegatus | reverse complement strand
TTCCTTTAAAGGAATAGTACACCCAAAACATGATTAGCCTACCCCCCACCTTCTCCAGAAGCACCATAGAGAGCGTTCTGAGCAGCTGTCTCACTGTGTGGTGTGGAGGCTGCAGCGCCTCAGACTGGAAGAAGGTGAGAACAGCAGAGAGGATCATGGGAGCTCCTCTTCCCTCCATTAAAGACATTTTATCGCAGCGCTGCGTGTCCCGAGCCCGTGACATCATCAATGACCCCCCCATCCCCCCACCATGGACTGTTCTCCCTGCTGCCCTCTGGGAAGAGGCTTCCCAGCATTCAATGCAGGACCAGCAGGTTCTGCAGCAGCTTCCTCCCCACCGCCATCACACTGATGAATGTTTTATAAAATGGGTTATTGTATTATATTTTATTATATTTATCATATTTCATCATATATATAAAAAACTGAAAATGTTAGAGCTGTAAATTTACAGTCATATGTTTATATTACTGCTTTTATATATTTTTTACTATTTAAAAAAAATAATTGTCCAGAGAGCTGTTCTTTACGAAATTTCTTTTTGTTTTACACTTGTGTAAACAAAATGACAAATAAATCTGTATAAGACCGAGCCTTTAGTCGCCATCTAGTGGATGAAGGTGAAAGCAGCAGGCAAACAAGAAATAACCCACAAGGAGAAACCTACCCAGTTCCCAATAGACTCTCAGAGAATCTCTGGCAAAGGCAACTAAAACAATGTGGTTTAACTTTTGATATTAAAATTGATTGATTGACGTCTTTATTGAACTCACAGTGGAGAAATGTACTTGTTACATCAGCTCAAATAGTCCAAAAGAGAAGAAGAAGTGAATGAGATATATACACTTTAATACAGTGCATCCACATATGAAAGCTTTTTTTTTCTTTTTTTTATTGCAGGATTATTTTACAGGGTTATTGCATTGGTGGTTTACATGGGTATTTATATATAGAGTTATTGTACCACTTGGTGTCAAATATAAAGAAACCGGTTATTGAACAGGGTATTAAATAGTAATTGAACATTATGCATTGCCCTAGTTACTGCCGGTGGCAGCAGAGATGAATGACCTGAAGAAGCTCTCCTTTTTAAAGGCAAACTAATACTGAACATCCTTGTAACCAGGAACAGATAAAAATGCATTTGCCAAGTCAAACTCCTGGAGATGAGTCTCCATTCGTCAGGGACTCCAGGGGGGGCTAATCTTTTTCACAGTTGAATTGGAACATGAAACAATAGTCCCACTTTTAAGAAGGGCCAGATTCCCCCTCAAATTTTTTCTTCTTAGAAACAGTTACTGGCAGTAATACTTTATCCTAGTCCTGAAAATCCTGGGCCATCTTCAGCCATCGCAGTTTCATCAACATCAAAAAATCCTAACTGTGTCAGGATCCGGGGCTTTGCCCACCAGAGGGCGCCGTGGATCCAAGCCTGGGGAGCTTGGACTCAGCATGTACAGCTGTTTTTCATTCTGCTGATTAAGGAAGCTCTTCCTATATAAGCTGAGTGTGACCTTCCCTCTGAGCTGGATCGTTGTGTTTTACCTGTGCCACCATGTCTGTCTGAATCTGCAACCTGTAAGTCTGTCAACCGGTTCCAATAAAATACTGGACTTTTAATCCTCCCTCTGTGTCTGTGAGTCTGCATTTGGGCTAGTAAAACCATCGTATCATGACAAACTGTCCATCTTCTCTAATGGGAGGTGTTGGAGCTATTTATTCTTTACTTCTTTATCCATTTGAATAGTGTTAATTCCTAAACTTATATATTTTTTGTATTATTTACAGACTTTATTTATAGTTTAATTGCTGAATTTTGTGTGTTTTTTTTTTGTTGTTTTATAATTTTTTTCTTTCTTTATTATGTAAAACAGGAAGAAATGTGGGCGGTCCACTTTCTATAATTGTAGGAGTCTGGTAAGGACCAGCAGGCATTCAGGTTAGGCGCCTATGGGTTTTTACCAGCGCAAGAGAGTTGACAGAGCAAGGAAAGTTTGAACTCTGTAATGTTGCAAAAATATAGGAAATACATCGACTGAATATCTACAAGTTTGGACTTCAACTTCTCTTGCCTGCGTAAAGAAAACGTGACCCCAGTGCCTATAGTGGCTTATTGGAACTTTACTGGATGTTTGGTTTGACAAACAATCGCCACTACAGGAGGCATAAAACAATGGAAATGCAGAATTTTTCCATAATTCCCATAAAGAATCCAACAAATATGGAACTGCTGACCTTCCTGCATAAGAAGAAGCTGACAGAAATTTACCCTCACATGTGGGTTGCTCTGAGAATCTCTGCCTCTCTTCCTGTAACAGTTGCTGCTGCTGGAAGAAGCATTCCCAAGCTTCAACTCATTAAGACATACCTGAGAATCTCCTATGATGTGAAAACATCTCAGTGGACTTTCATAAGTATTAGTTATGTGATCTCAAATCAGCTGTCATATGATGTTATAGATCACTTTTCTACAGGAATTAGGACAGTAAATCTGCAGCAGGTAAGTGTATAAAGTGTAGGACTAAAAACACATCACAAAAGGTCCACACCCCCTTGTGAAATGCGCCGCATCGTGGCAGCCCACTGCTCCCCAGGGGGAGGGGTTAAATACAGAGGGAATTCCGTTGCTCTGTACTTGTGACAGTGGAATAACAATAAAAATTAAGCAGAAAAAAATACGTTTTATTTTGTAGATATTTGAATATGGCACTGTGCAAAGGCTGTTAAAATTATAATTTTGTACTATTTACACTTAATTTTTACTTCATTATCATATTTAATTGGTTTGAATTTTATTCAAATCGGTTTTCGTTTTTTCAGCCTTTTTAGTTTTATGTGTGAGCATGTAAACTGTAATGGGGGGGGCACCTTAAGTCCTGCCTAAGGCACCAAATTTGTTAGGGCCGGCCCTGCAAAAACCAGCCTGCAGTGAATCTGGTCAGACTCCAACTCGTTGATAATTATGAAAACAATGCTGGTCATGTGTGCGCGTGGCTTTCTAGCGCGTGGTCTTGCTTGTCTTGTGACCGCTAGTTACCCTTGTGGTCCCCTGGAGATCCGCCGCTGGCCGGCCTCCAGCACGCGCCACCTTCACTGGTCCAATCACAACAGCCTTCATCATCTCTCTCTCCCTACGAGACGCACTCGCGTTCCTTGTGCCAAACACGAACACGCGTGGCGAAATAGGATCCACGCTCCTCCACAGGAACAGTTCGGACACCTGGATGAAAACCTTCTACGGTGAGTTTTCTCCTCGTCAACTGAAAACGATAGAAATATGGTTTTGGACTTAATGATGATAAAAACATTTGCAACAAATAGTTTAGTTGAAGCTTTTCATCCAATTAAATGTTAGAATGAGCGACTTCAACAGATCAGTTACTGAAAAAACTCTAAATGATCCAAAAATGTCCAGCTGATAAACATCACAGACCGTCAATAGTTTCTAAGGAGGTTTTTCCTTCATTTCCATTGTAGTTGCGACTTTGAGACGTTTGGATTTAAAACAGAAATTTAATTTTGGAATAGAATACCGGAAGTTGCATTAGGCTTATAATATTGTGACGCATCTGGATGTTGTTTCAGCTGCTGAGACCAAAGTGGCATTATAATGAACTTCAGCATCTATGTGTGTGGGGTGTGTGTGTGTGTGTGTGTGTGTGTGTGTGTGTGTGTGTGTGTGTGGGGGGGGGGGGACGTTTTTATGAAGGAGGACTCATCATTCATCATTAATAAAAACTCACATAGAGCCCTATTTTATGGTCTGATTGTGTTTTACTTAAGCCTAAGACAGTATAATATTTATAACCTAACATCAATATTATTGCTTTTTTTGTTTGTTTGGTTTTTTTGCACCTTAATTATATATTATATATAATATTTCCTGTGCCAGCAAAAAAAAACTAAATTAATAACTACATGAATAATAATGATAAATAATAATGATTTTTTATAAATATCTGAGGATGAAAGTAACTAACGTTGAAGCGAGAGAGGAGAGTTGCAAGTTAGTCAAAATAAAAAAGTAAAGGGTTCCATACTTTGTGGAATATTCTGGTTGATCCTCTAAGAAAGTATTTAACTTTTTAAATTTTTAGGAACATCATCATATCCATAGGCCACATTGATGCCCTGGGTGGAAACTGGGATCTCCATTCCATTCTCCTTCCAGCAATCAGAGTTGCTAAATTGAGAAGATTTTTCTTGCTAGTGGCTATCACAGCATCCACCCCATAGAGCCATTAAAGGACTAGGTTGTAGATCTACACCAAAAGCCACATTGAAAATCCCAAATACTGATTTCCAGAACTCTCCCAGCTTAGAGCACGACCAGAACATGTGAGCTAAGTCTGCGTTGGTGGTTATAAAGCGATCACGTATCTCATCTATTTCAGGGTATATTTTAGCAAGTCTGAGCCTATTATAGTGAATACAGTGAAGAACTTTAAATTAAATCAGATTGAGACGTACACAAGAAGAGCATCGTTGTTACCACAGTTCTCAAAAAGTTTGGAGAAGTTATTTGTAATCAGATTAGATACATTTATTGATAAAAAGAATATTTTAAGTAGAAGTCAATACGGATTTAGAGCCAAAAACTCGACATCAATGGCTCTTATGGAACTGATAGAACAAATAACAAATGTAATTGATCAAAAACAATATTGCGCCAGTATTTACGTTGATCTAAAGAAAGCATTCGACACGATTGACCAAACGTATTAAATACGGGATTAGAGGGCCGGCATTACAGTGGATCTCGAGTTATTTGGAAAAAAGAAAGCAGTTTGTACAAGTACATAATACTAGATCCGAATTTTGTGAAATTACATGTGGAGTTCCACAGGGTTCAGTAAAAAATAAAAGACATTTGATGTTAAGACAATCATTCATTGAAATGTAGAAATATTGTTTTATTGATTTCTTATTTACTCTTCTAAGAAGATTTTATAACTTGTTTCGTTAAAGTGCTAAAATGTTCAGAAAGTTTGCAGTAAAGGAAAGTTTGTGCATGGTATATCTGCTCATGTTTACGTCAGCAGGTACTTACAAAGTAGAGCAAAGCTGCGGTCTAATCCACACAATCCAAACAATTGTGTTTTTGCCATAAATCGAAATCCTAACAAAATCAGCTCAGTCGTTTTGCAAGCTTTTGATTATGTCATTATTTCATATTGGCCAAATGGTCCTGCAACCCCAATGCACATTAAACATTCAATTCCATTCACTTTATTTATTTACATAAGAACTGCCTTCACATAATGTCTTTCTTTTTTCCACACAGAAGCAGAAATGTAGATTTGGTTGAGCCTTGGGATCAAGCCATGTGTCGCCACATCGTCGTCTTTGTGAGGGCAATGTCAAAGTTTTAGCGAGACATCTGCCCGCCTGCTCAGCTGAGCGGGTGTCATCACCATTACGTTTGCACACAAAAGACTTCATTCAGTCCAGTCCTCAACCCCAATGCACAAAACACACCCCACCACTACAAAGAATATAACAATTTTATTCAGTTAATCCATAGCAAGGAGGCTCACTGCTAAGCTCCAGCTAGTAACATAAAACCAGTCATTGAGCAACTACATGAAAGCTGCTTATTTGTCACAAAGGGTTAACCCTAAACCTAACACTAATAGTTCTTGACACAATGTTCTGTCATGTTCTTGAAAAATGGTGCTAAATAAGATCTACTATACACAAATGGAAATGATGGGAAGCTCTTTCTTTCTTTACAAATCTCTTTTTAAACCCACTTTTCTAGAACATCAAATTTCTATAGCCCACCGGCCCATCCGTCAACAATCGACCATCACCAGCGGACCAGCCACCGGCCCACCTGTCCACAACCGACCCGTCATCAGCTGACCGGCCACTGGCCCACCTACCTACAGCCGACCCGCCACCGGCCCACCTGTCCACAACCG
>NW_015152081.1:71482-88622 GCF_000732505.1 Cyprinodon variegatus | reverse complement strand
TCTTCCTTTTCTTCCTTTGGTTTTATTTTACTTCCTGCTGTTTTGTTTTCTGTGGCATCTTATGCTTGTACTTTTTAGCTCCCTGTTTTTAATGTTTTTATCTGCCTGTACAGTGTCCTTGGGTGTTGTGATAAGGCGCTTTCAAATAAAATGTATTATTATTATTATTAAGCAACTACACAGTGGTCACTGACGTCATTACAAAAGACGGCTGTTGAGGTGTATTTGTGAACTGTATTTGTTATGATGAGATCAAGTAGGGTTGATTTAATTTGTGCTTTGGGATTTATTCTAGTTGGTTCATTAATTAGTTGCACTGAATTTAGGTCATTACACAATTCTTTAAAACAGTCAGATTTTTCTGAAAGCCAGTCCCAATGCAAATCACCCATGAGAATAAATTCAGAATCGTTTATTTGATGTAATATAGCAGATGTAGATTTGAAAGAATCTTTTGAAGCAGATGGAGGCCTTTAACAACCAACTACAGTAATATCAGAGCCCTTTGAGATCGTAACTTTGATTGCCAGGATTTCAAACTGTTTCGCTTTAGTAACTGACAGGGTTACAGAGCTTGTAAACTTAGATTTTATATATATTGCAACCCCACCTCCTTTACCGATCCGATCCGATCTATAAACTTTATATCCTTCAATTAAGATTAATTTATCCGGTACAGATTTTTTGAGCCAGGTTTCACAAACAATAATAATATCAGTTTGTGTTGTATTTGCCCAGATCTTAATCATATCCATTTTAGGGACAAGGCTTCTGACATTTAGATGTATAAAACCAAGGCCATGTCTGTTTTTGAAATCTGAAGGAGTGGATAAGGATTGCAAAGTGTTAGCAGGACCAGGATTAGGCTGAATATTACCAGACAACATCAATAAGAGCTTAATCATTCAGTGAAGTGTTTGTTTGGATGCATAATATTTATCATTATTTCTGTCCTCTATGAACTGTTAACATGGATAACCAGAGACAACAAAATAGTAATTTAGCACCAATAGGTTCTGAAGATATAAGATCTTATTAACTTTCACTTGTAAACAGTAAGCATTGTATGGATGACAAAAGCTGATTGGTTGGTGATAAAACTCGCAGACACTTGTGGGTGAAATTAAAAAATGACTATAGTTCAAATGCACAGTCATTGTTGCTCATTTTGGGGCTTTTAAGTTTGTCTAAAATAGGGCTGGCCTGTACAAGTATGAAGATGATAAAAAAATAGCATGATAGCAAGTTACCACGGAGAAGATGAGCAGGCAGGGCTACTAGCACTAAGCTAGGACAGAGGTTTCCAGATGGCAGGCAGGGCTAGCAAGAGCAGACTAGCAAACAGGACAGCGAGGTAGTGGCTTGCAATAAAGGCAACAAGCAGCAGGCTTGCAGAGAAACTTCCAGGAGGTAGCCAACAGGCAATGCTACCAAACAGTAGGCTAGCAGACTGGAATCCGTGTGGTGGCAAGTAGTCCGGACTACTAGCAGCAGGCTAACAAGGAGGCTTCCAGGTGATAGCTAGCAAGCAAGTCTACCAGCAGTAAGCTAGCAGATCAGAAAAATGACCAATGGCTACCAGTCAGGGCCACTAGCAGCAGGCTAGAAAGCAGGTGGTAATTAGTGGGCTTCTCAATGGTGGCAAGCAGGCAAGGCTACTAAGCAGTATGCTAGCAGACCAGTATCCAGGTGGTGGCTAGCATTCAGTGCTATTGGCAGCAGGTTAGCAGGGAGGTACAGGCGGTAGCTTGCAAGCAAATCTACCAACAGCAGGCTAGCAGATCAGAAATGCAACTGATGGCTACCAGATTAGGACCACTAGCAGCATGCTAGTAGGCAGGCAGTGATTAGCAGGCTTCCCAGTGATGGCTAGCAGGGAGGGCTATTAGCAGCAGGTTGGTAGACCAAGATCTGGGTAGAGGCTAGCAAGCAGGGCTACCAGCAGCAGGGCTAGCAAGCAAGGCATCCCATCCGATAGATGGCTAGCAAGGTGGGCTGGTAGCAGTTCATCCAGATGGTGGCTTGTTCATCCGTTGCTCAACAATGTTAAACAACAGGTGTCCAGTTGGTATGGTGAAATAAAGCACAGATTAGTTTGTCCCTTTGTTGGCCATGCTCCAGCAGTTGGTTTCCAGTTAGGCCAGTAGTCCAGATTCAGAGTTCATATTTGACCTTATCATCTACTAAAATAATCCCAATGTGGAGGTAATGACTTGTTCTTGAGAATTATTACTCACATGAGCTTTTAAAATATCACACAAAGTCCTAAAATTCAGATCTCAAGCACTGGGATCCAAACACGTGTGGCTTGGCTGCCATCTTGTTCCTTTGTGCAGTCCCTTAATACACGCCCAGAAATGTTTTCAGGACCAGAGGGTTTTCAGGTGTTGATCCTACAGATTGCTCTTCTCACACTGTCCTTGGACAGTTTATTCACTTGCTCCTCTGTGTGAGGTGGTGATTTCACTGTTTGTGCACTGTTTACTGCCTAAAAGTGGGTGAGAAGCTGTTCAGCTCATTCACAAGGAGATGGATTTGTTCCAGTCTGCGGTGGGGTCTTGTAGTCCATGATTGACTATAACCCTTTCCAAAGGCTGCATAGGTCTCTTCTGTCATTGAGATGGTGGGCTGTCTACCTGGAATACTGCGTCTTGGCCTCTCTGATACCTTGTGACAGATTGTTCCGTGCTGTTTTATATATATATATATATATATATATATATATATATATATATATATATATATAAAACCTAGTTATCAATCCACAGGTCTCGTCTAAATACTGGTCAATCATTTAGAAAGAACACATTCTGAGACACATACTTGAGTCTCTCATATAGATACATTTAAAAAAAGTAAAAAAAAATCTACTGAACTTTCTTTCCCAGTTTGAAGACGTTTCTCTTCCCATCCAGGGAGCTTTTTCAATTCAAAATGACAGAAATAGCGTTGAGTTCAAGGCTTTGTAGATTGGACCAAAAACAAAGCCTGGCTTTGGCTTAGAAAACATGCAGATTGAACCGGTTGAACATGTCCTCCCCTTAAGAGTGGTCATTTCTTTGGATTCTTGGTTAGCTTGCATTACCCAACGCTGGTTTATTTCTCTGAAAGGGGGGCCGTTAGGGGGAACTCATGGCCTGGCTGAACAAGCGAGATATTCTGGCCCCCTTTATGGGGACGGGGGTTGCGATGACAGTGGGAAGGAATCAACTCTATTGCTGCATTGTAGGTTTTTTAAAAGCTGGAACCTGAGTCCACCCCCTCTGTTTAAGGTTGTTTTTTTTTTTGTTAAAATAGATGGCTTCCTTTATGCCCCCTCTTCTTTTACCAGATCTGAACATTCCGGTCCTTAAAAGAATGTCCTTCTTTGGAACAACAGAACAAAGCCCCAAACATAGCTTTGCTTTTGGTCCACTGTATAAAGCCTTTCACTCAATTCTTTCATTTTGAATTGAAAAAGCTTCCTGGATGGGAAGAGAAATGTTTTCAAACTTGAAAACCAAGTCCAGTGCATTGTTTTTTTAACTTTTTTGGAATGACTATCACTTGGATGACTGAGAGTCTTCACCTGATATATTTGTCTTAGAGTTAAAAATGTGTTTCTGCTGGACCATATGAAGGTGTACTTCTGGAAGTTCCTAGATGTGCAGATGCCTTTGGTGCCTTAAGTCAGTAGTCCCAAGCCTAACCTCAATAACTTCTACCTTGCATGCGTTAGATGTCTGTCTGTTGCTACACACGATTCAAATAATCACATGACCCCCTTAGCAGCTTTCAAGTGCTGTAGAAGTCTGTTAATCATTGATTTATATAAGTCAGATGCGTGGTAGTGAGAATAAATCTAAAACATGAAGAGCAGTGGTACTTTAGGACCAAGATTGAAAACCACAGCTGCTCCTCATTTTCTTCTTCAAATTATTACAAAGATTACTGAGCTTCTGGCCTCTTCGTAATTGATTGATTGACTTTATTGATCCAGTTATCCAACTGAAGGCAATGTTGATGTTGCCATCTTCCTCATCCGCCATTGAATCAGTGGTAAATCCTTTCCTGGTCAAGAGCACAGTGATTGTCAATGCATCAAGGATTGTGACGTATTTATGATGAAGAAAGGGGTTGAAGAGTGTGAATCTTGAAATTGCTCATTTCTCTTTACAAAGAGAAACATTTTAAATTTAGCTAAAAAAATACATTCAACTTACAAAGTTAAATGTTTCAGTTTTGTTTAATTTCTGCACTATTATTGTTTTATATCATTAACTCTCAAAGGAATTCTTAAAAGCACAGCTTACCTAGAAACTGTGCACATAATGCACGACAGATTGTCTTATTTCTAAATAGGTATTTTTAAACTAGAGATGTGTATTGATATCGCCTCTCAATATTTTTACTTTTCACAGGATGAGTGGACATGATCTTTTAGTAAAGCAATCTGTGACTCTAGAAGACAACAGGAATCCAAGAGAATTAAGTCTGAGCACCTTAGGAGCAGGATTATTCTTCTTCCTCACTTCTTCATCGCTCATATCCTTCAAAATGAGGCTAAAAGAAGACCTGAACCCAGTGTTGCTGTTCCTCTTCCACCTCATAGTGTGGGTCTACAGCACAGTCACGTTCCTGCCTTCCTACCTCCTCAGCTGGGTTTCAAGAGGCAGCGAGGATTTTTATGGATCAGAGGAGGAACGAGCCCAGAGACCTAAGGCTTCTTCGGTTCTAGGACACCCAGAGGGACCCTACAGAGCAGTCAGCACCGTCAAAACACTCCTGTCATCGCTTCACCCTGGAGTGGATACGCTAGATAAGATGTTTGAGTATGCAGCCATGAGGTTCCCTCACAGAGACTGTCTTGGAACAAGGGAAGTAGTCACAGAGGAAGATGAGCGACAGAGCAACGGGAAGATGTTCAAGAAGGTATTCTGGAGGTGGTTGTTGAAGGAATCTTATTGAATGCCCATGACCAAAATCAAATAAATTAAAAAGAATACCAATAGAGTATATCTTGATAAGCTACTTGTAGTTCATCATTATCTGGGTCCTGGTCATGGGGACAGCAGTCTCAGCAGAGGCACCCAGACTTCCCTTTCCACAGACATCTCTCCAGCTATTCTGGGGGAAGCCTGAGACGTTTCCAGGCCAGCCAAGAGACATAGTCCCAGAAGCATGTCCTGTCCATCCCCTGGTCCTCTTACCAGTGGGACCTGAAACATGTTTCGAGGTGATGTCAAGGAGTCCTCCGAGCCTCTCTCATGAATGGACCAGTTCCTTACCCTCTCTCTAAGTTAGAGCCCAGCATCCCTGTGGAGAAAGCTAATTTCGTTGGCTTGTATCTGGGATCTCATACTTTCAGTCATGATTCAGGTTTAATGACCATAGGTGAGGGTCTGAACATACACCAACTGGTTAATCAAGAACTTTGCCTTTACACTCAAATCTCTCTTCACCTCAACAGAACAATAAAGCATCTGCATTATAACAAAAGGTGCAATTCAATTCAGTTCACAACACAAGTTATCTCAAGGCACTTTGCAGTTCAACCAGATCATACAGTCAAATTGATTCAAAGTTGTCTATCTACGGAAAACCAGTCGATTGCATTGACTCAAATGCAATCTCTCACACTAAGCATGCTTGTAGCGACAGTGGAGAGGAAAAACTCCCTTTTAACAGGGGGAAACCTCCAGCAGAACCAAGCTCAGTGTGAGCGGCCATCTGCTGAGGCCCACTGGGGTTCAAGGATTGAACTAACAGATTCTGCAGAGTGGGAGAATAGAGATAGAATGAAGCAGAATGATGAAAAAGGGGTCCCTATGTCCTCCAGCAGTCTAAGCCTATAGCAGCAGAACTATAGAAATAGCTCAGGATAACCTGAGCCACTCTAACTAGAAGCTTTATACCTGATATTTCTCTCCAGGATGGAGTCACAGCCAAACAGGAACAGACCAGATGAAGCTACTATGAGAAAAAGCAGAGAGAGCAGAACGTTAGAGATTAAACTAACAGATTCTGCAGAGTGGGAGAATAGAGATAGAATGATGAAAAAGGGGTCCCTATGTCCTCCAGCAGTCTAAGCCTATAGCAGCAGAACTATAGAAATAGCTCAGGATAACCTGAGCCACTCTAACTAGAAGCTTTATACCTGATATTTCTCTCCAGGATTGAGTCACAGCCAAACAGGAACAGATACTTGAAATTAATCCCATGCTGTCTAATAATTCTACCAATTGGGAGCATATATATAGTAAAGACAATTGGTCCTAGCACTGATCCCTTTGGTACTCCACAGGTAACCTTTGAGCATGAGGAAGATTTAATTTTAATGTGAACAAACTAACATCGATCAGATAAGATTTAAACCAGTCTAGAGCTGTTCCTTTAATTCCTACAAAATATTCAAGTCTTTCTAAAAGAATATTATGATCAACTGGATCAAATGCAGCACTGAGATCCAACAGGACGAGCACAGATACAAGTCCATTATCTGAGGCCATGAGAATATCATTAGTGACTTATACCAGAGCTGTTTCAGTGCTATGATGAGCTCTAAAGCCAGACTGAAACTCTTCAAAAAAATTGGTCACACACTTGTTTGGCAGCTACATTCTCAAGAATTTTAGATCAGAAAGGAAAATTGGATATAGGTCTATAATTGACCAAGTCATCTGGGTCAAGAGACGGTTTCTTAAGCAGAGGTTTAATTACAGCAACCTTAAAAGCCTTTGGTACATATCCCTGTAACAGAGATAGATTAATCACATCTAAAATGGAGGAGGAGATCAAAGGGAATACCTCCTTAAATAACCTGGTTGGAACTGGATCTAACATCCAAGTTGAAGGCTTAGATGACGTTACTAGTGTTGATAATTTTTCCAATGTTTTTATTTTTAACAGAATCAATTTTATTTACAAAGAATTTGATAAAATCATTCCTGCTAAGAGCAGGTGGAATGGACGGTTCAACAGAGCTATGGCTCTGGGTGATTTTTGCAACTGAATTAAAAAGAAATCTGGGATTATTCTTATTCTTCTCTATTAATGAAGAGAAATATGCTGCTCTTGCTTTATGAAAGGTCCTCTTATACAGCAGTAAACTATTTCTCCAGACTAGGTAGGATTCTAGTTGACATGTAGAGCATAATTTTCTCTCCAGTTTCAAAGCATTTTGCTTCAAAATGCACAGCTCTGCATTTTACCAAGGAGCCAGGTTTCTTTTTTTATTTTTCATTGCTTAATTCAGTAAACAAAACTAGCAACCCCATCAACAAAATGATCAATTTGTGAAGGGGAATAAATTAAAATGTTGCCTCCTACAGTATTGTTTAGTGATAAAAATGAGATAAAATGTGGTACAGATTCTTTAAAATTCATAACTACTATCTGATAATGATCTACTCAAGTGAAAACTTTTTTGTAGAATTCTGTAAAATGTAATCTTGAAAGTTACCAAACAGTAGTCAGAGAGGACAGTGTTGTGAGGAAATATGATTATTTCTTCACATCCAATGCCATATGTCAGCAAAAGGTATAGAGATGAGAATGTGTGGGACTGTTTACATTTTGAACAAAGTTAAATGCCCCTAAGATAGCATTTAAAGCTGCTCTTAAGCTATCACCTTCAATGTCAGCAATACATCAAAATCTATCAGAAGATAAACTGGAAAGTTGATAAATTGAAATAAAAACTGTTTTAGTGTAAGATAGATATGTACTGATAGATACATTTAGCATATGATGATTGGAATTCATCATTCAAATTATTCAATAAAACAATATGCAACATAACAAATTTTAGCATAAAAATGCATTTACATAACATAAAGTGATTTAAAAAGTCGAGCTCTGACATGTTATTAACATAATTTACGAGTTCCAACAATAGAAATGGCCCAAATCCACCAAGCATAGTTGATGTTTTCATCCAAAGTTCTACCAACAACTTTAAAGGTGGAAGAGGCACCTTTCTTTTGACTAACGGCATCTGGTCTGACGGGATGGGGAGGCATTAATGTTAGCTTAACTTCAATGGGGTAGCATTGCTAACATTCGCCAAACTGTTGGATAATGTTAATTCTCAAGGATGTTTTTAATTAGGAAATTAAAGTGTTGTTTAACTAGCTCGCCTCATAATACAGATTCTTTGCAAATACTGAAGGCAATAAGTAAACTTATAAATGTTATTTAATATATGTGAGGAATATTGAAGGAAAAGTCTGGCCACATTCAGAATTCAAACTTCTGAAAGTACTTTAAATCTGAAATGATTGACATACTGTTCAATAAATGATCAGTGTTTTTAATTCAGAGTAATTTTCATGTGAATGTGCTTTACTAGAGGCATCCATGTTTGTCAAAGAACACTACTGCCACCTACTGGTTTGTGACGTCACGGTGCGGTATCGGCTGTTGATCAAGTCCCAGTGCTGTATCTGGTGTTTGTCACAACGCGCTATTATCCATGATGGTGATGACCAGTCCACTATGTGAAACAGATAGTAAGGGTTTATTTTTCTCTGGCCAGAAGTTCAAAGGCAAATCCTCCCTCTTCAAGTTGGCGATCCATCAACAAACCTGTGCCGGATCATTAGCTGGAAAGATTAAATAACTAATTTTCTTTTCACTTTTACCCGATGTATTCCAGCATCCAGCTGCCATGCACGTGGGCATTGTCAGTTTCACTATAGCTCTGGTGAATTTCAATGGTGAAGTCCTCTGGAAATCTTCAATAATTGTTGTTGATTGCAGATGTGTCTAGTAGTTCCCATTGATTTAGCTTGGAAAGCGGGGAGAATGGCGCTAGGCTTACCGCACCGTGACGTCACTGCTGGAAGATGGCAGGAGGGAGGGCTTACTATATTTGGGCCATTTCCGAACAAAAAATATTGCTTTTTTTTTTTCACTGGTTAACACCAAATTCATTAAATAACCGTGAACCTATTAGTTTTAGGTATAAATAACTACCAATTGGTTATTCCTTGCTGACTGGACTTTTCCTTTAACCTCAGCATGAACCGCCCCTCTTGGCCTCCGATTGGCTCACTGGTCATCATGCCTATAGTTAACCAATTAGAAGCAGAGTAGCGCAGGTGATGGCTTTAAAATCCTAGGAACAAATTGAAAATTTGGCTCGGAGATTCTGCTTAATAACGTGGATCAAGGTTGATTTAGAAGTGGGTATACACAATCAGTGGCGGCTGGCCAATAGAGGGCACTAGGGTGCTGCCCCACCCACCCAATGACCCTGATAAAGACAAAAAAAATTGATATATATTTTCTAAATGTGAAAGATAAATATTTAATTGTATATGACAAATAAAGCTCCACTTAACTTTCATCGGATTGCTGACCTATTTCCACCCTAGGGGGCAAGAATGTTTAACCATTGACTCTCCTAAAAGTTGTACATGCGCAGTAGCTCTTCTGGAAAATACAAATAGGATGGCCCAGAGCGCAGCTTAGCAGCAACCTGACGGGAGTTGGAGACTCATTGGAGTGAGGAGAGAGAGAAATGGCACAAGAAAAAATTCAGTCCCATAAAGCAACATGTTTTGAGCAGAGAACTTACCAAGAGAAGCAGGAGGGGAAGGCTCTTGGCCCTGATAAGCTGGACATCAATATTAATCAGCAGTCTGCAGACAGAGGGAAACTTGGTCCTTTTCCAGGACCTAGTTTAGCAAGAAGGTTAGGCTAACAGCATGCAGTGAGGCTAACGCTATATGCTCCATAAGGTTCCTTTTCCTGGAAGAATAAACTACTTAGGGCAGTAATTAAGTTAAAAAAAAATATCTATATTACAAGTTTAAAATGTTCGTATATGGAAAAATGTTAAATATTAAAATGACCTAATTTCATATCAATCAAAAACTAAAATTGGACGCTGTATTTTACTTTAACAATCACACTTTTTAATCACACTTAAGTTTACAATTTGTGTTTAAGGAGCCCCCGCTGCATTTTGGGACTCTAAAGACTTGATTACATAGTGAGCTAAAAGGCTAATACTCCCTTAACCTAAAAAATCTCTCATGCATTTGTTTCCCAGATCTATTTAAATGCTTACAGTCTTTGCAACTGTTATATGACGTTTGGTTCTCATTGTTACTTAAACTGAAAATCCAATTTTAATACAAAATAGGGATGACACCTTCAATGTTTTTGTGTGCAGTGGAGGGAGCACAGATTAGAAAATGCAAACTATGAAACTCAGTAATTAATCCCTGAATGCCAACACTAATCCCTGCAGCCTTATGGTTTAAATCCATTAAATACTCCTCGTACAAATGCTTATTGATGCAAGACTGAATTCCTTGGCCATTTGTTTTGCAGACATTGCATGAATGACACAAGCGTAAAGCCTTTCTAATGAGGAAACATTCTGTCTGCAGGTGCATTTTTCAACCAATAGGAGTCTGTATAACCTCATTAATGCAAGAGTTGGAAGCTCTGGTCTGTGTTAGAAGCACAGTGTGGGTGTTTAAATGTTAAGTATTCAGATGAAAAATATGCTCCAGTGTATATTGAGTTGTGTTATAAATGGTGAAGAATCTAAAGGTTTTGTAATTAAGGAATTACTTTTTCCAAGTTAACTTGATGAAGTCTTCTATAATGACACTGAATCTCTTCAATATCTCTATCAGATCTCTGATATCAGATGGAGCTTGGCCATTTAAGGCTTTATATGTGAGAAGGAGGATTGTAAATTCTATTCTGGATTTAACAGGAAGCCAATGAAGAGAAGCCAGGATAGGAGAGATGTGATCTCTCTTTTTCATTTTCATCAGAACTCTGGCTGCAGCATTTTGGATCAGCTGAAGGCTTTTTACTATGGTTTGATTTAGACTTAGACAAACATTATTGTCATTTTGTATACACATACTCTATACAAAATGACAATGAAATTTCAGGTTGGGGGGCTAGCGGGTAAGTTACCACGATGCAGAAGAGTGCATTCTCAACCTCCTGTTTGAGACTCTTACACTAACTGGCTTGGGAGCAAACAGAGGCTGGAACGTAAAGGCGGTTAGGGGAACCCCCTCTGGGATCTGGGGCCTTCGTCAGGCCTCTTTGAATGGCCCTCTCCAAATCCCAGGTGAGTGCTGCAACGACACAGGAGGGAGGAAGGACGGGCTCTGGGGATTTGGGGAGGTCGTCGTGAATGAATTTCCTAGAGGGGGCATCTGGCTTGACATTATGTAAACTGACAGTAAGTAATGTTTAAGTTGAACCTTGAAAAGAACAGAGTCTAGCGGGCTTGGCGAGAGTTTAATGTCTTGGTAGTTTGGAGATAGGAAAGGTTCTTGTGGCCAGTCCAAACAACAACTGGAAGTTCTGTACCCTCGAGCCAATTCCTCCATTCTTCTAGGGCTAGTTTGATGGCTAAGAGTTCTCTATCTCCTATATCGTAATTTCTTCCAGAAGGAGAGAATCTTTTTGAAAAGAAAGCACAAGGATGGAGTTTATTGTCTAATTACGACCCTTCAGAGAGAATGGCTCCTACCCATATGTCTGAAGCATCAACCTTGAGGATAAACTGGGAAGAAGGGTCAGGATGAATCAGAATTCAGGTTTGTGAGAACTGGGCCTTAAGTTCTGTAAAGGCCTTCTGGGCTTTAGGGGTCCAGAGAAAGGGCCTCTTACTTGAAGTGAGGGCAGTGATACTGAAGATGCGAATGAACATCCTGTTGAAATCTGAAAAGCCTAGGAACCTCTGGAGCTGTTTTCTGGAGTCTGGAGTGGGCCAATCCCACTCTAAACATTGTTTTGATCTTAGCAGGGTCCATCTTACATGTGTCTTGTGTTCCTCCTTGTCCTTGGATAAGACCAGAATGTCATCAATATAAACAAAAACAAAAATGTTAAAAAAAAGTCCCTCAGGACATCATTAATGAGTGCCTGGAAAACTGCAGGCGCATTAGAGAGGCCGAAAGGCATGAACAGGTATTCGAAGTGTCCAATGTGAGTTTTAAAGGCTGTTTTCCTCTCAGATTCTAACCAAATGGTAAGCGAATCAAAGGTCCAATTTAGTGAAAACAGTGGGTTTACATACAGACTCCAAGGCTGAAGAAATGAGAGGCAGAAGTATTTATTTTTCACCATGAGCTGGTTGAGTTCCCGATAATCAATGCAGGGACAAACCGTCTTGTCCTTCTTTTGCACGAAAAAGAAACCTGCACCAATAGGGGATGTAGTAGATCAAACTATACCAGCCTACAGGGAGCCGTTAGTGTATTTCTCCATGGCTAGTCATTCAGGTTGGGATCTGAATGGAAAATAGTGAAATGATGCCGGGCAGCCAGCTTCCTGGGTGCTCAGCATGTTTCAGCACCTATTAAACCTATTAAATAGTTTCATACTATTAAACCTGCTGCGCAGTTCTGGTTTCTTCTGACATAAGCCTGTTTTGTGGTTGATAGGATCCAGAAGACTAAGAATTTACACAATACTTAATATTATCCTGGTGCTTTTAAATTCAATGTTAAAACATTTCTTAATTTCCTCAGACCCTCTTAGAGGGGTTTAATACTTCTCTCTTTTTTTTTACCTCTGATATGTTTTCATGTTTGAAGGTTAGTTTGGAATCAGCTGCCTGGTTGACAACTCGCCATAAATTTAGCAAAATTCTGAAGTCAGGTTATAAAAGCAAGCAAAGCTGACAGAAGCCCTGGAAATTTCTCCTGCATGTAAAAGCAGCATTTCATATATTTGCTAAAGAATTAAATTCTTTGTTCCTCATCTCCATCTGCAGGTTGTCCTTGGAAAGTACCACTGGCTGTCCTATAAGGAGGCCCTGACAGCAGCCATTCAGCTGGGTAGAGGTTTGGCATCTTTGGGTCAACAGCCAAAAACCAACATCGCCATCTTCTGTGAGACCCGAGCAGAGTGGTTGATCGCTGCTCAGGCCTGCTTTGCATATAACTTCCCATGTAAGTGAATGTCCTCTAAAGCTGGAGAGTCTCAGTAAAACCATTTTATTTCTCAGCTTTAGGGATAGTTTGTTCCAGTGCAGCACTTATATGTGGCCTGAGACAGAAACAGAGAGAGACAGAAAAGAATATCCCATTTTTCTTGACTGTATGATCGGGTTGAACTGTAAAGTGCCTTGATATTACTTGTGGTGTGTGAATTGGCGATATATAAATAAACTGAATTGAATTAAATTTTCCTTGGTTGCTATTTTTCTTCCATATAGCACTTCTTCAAAATAAATTTTCAAACATGGGGAGTCTCATTAGTGCTTTTGAAGAACATTGTTATCTGATCTGTTCTGCGTTCTGTAACCTTCTTAGCACAAACCTAGTTTTATTTCATGTACATGCAAGCGCCGTGTTGGTTCCTTAGTGCTGCAATAGGTCCTTTAACAATTAGAGGGAGCTAGTGAGTAAGAACCCAGCGAACATAGAACAGATCAGGTTTCAATGCAGAGTTTTTATTTTCCTTAGATAATTTCTTTAAAAAAAAAAATGTTTTCTTTAAAAAAATAAAAGCTCAGTGAAACTGAGCCAGGGACAGAGATGCTTTGGGTCCAGGATAATTGTGTCCTTAATTCCACATTAAAAGACCAGTAAAAGGCGGAAATTACGGCACCAGAATCCACAGAAAAAAAAGTCACTTCCTTTGCTCCCCCTTGCAGTCTCGCCATTTGCTCCCTCGCACTGTGTCACACTGTGTTGTATGTGTCGCAGTGGTTGCAGGACAGCCTCCCCTCGGCAGGTCTTTAAAACAGCTGATAGGCTGCCATCGGCAGGTCTGTAAGACAGCTGACAGCCTGCCCTCGGCAGGTCTGTAAAACAGCTGATAGGCTGCCCTCGGCAGGTCTTTAAAACAGCTGACAGCCTGCCCTTGGCAGATCTTTAAAACAGCTGGCAGACTGCCCTCGGCAGGTCTGTAAAACAGCTGACAGGCTGCCCTCTGCAGGTCTGTAAAACAGCTGACAGCCTGCCCTTGGCAGATCTTTAAAACAGCTGGCAGACTGCCCTCGGCAGGTCTGTAAAACAGCTGACAGCCTGCCCTCGGAAGGTCTGTAAAACAGCTGACAGCCTGCCCTTGGAAGGTCTGTAAAACAGTCCCAGGCACACCCACAACTCTGCAGTGCCATCATCAATTTAATTGCCTTAAAGTCCACAGAGGATTAAATAGATACAACAGCATACATTACTTTACAGCCATGCATCAATTCTATTCAGTTTATTTCTATAGCTCCAATTCACATCATGTCATCTCTAGTCACTTTATAGATCAAGATCAACCAGATCATCCTGTCAGATTGGTTCAGAGTAGTAACGAAAACCAGCTGACTGCATCGACTCATTGACTTTTCAGCAATCCCTGACACTAAGCATGCCTGCAGTGGTCTGTTGGTGTACATCTAAAATAAGCTGTAAATAGAAAAATAAAAATGTCACACTTAATTTTTTGTTGTTATGTGAGCTGGTTTGTTATGTCAGGTAATGTGAGGTTACACCATTTCTGTCATGTTGGGGTCTAATCTCCTAACCCACATGCAGAAACACTCTCAGGAGACAGGGAAAAAGTTAAAAGATTTATTGACAAAGTTTACAGTGAAATGTGAACGGGGTCTTGGCTCATCAGGCTGGTCACGGGAAGGAAGCAACTAGAGGAGGACAGGTCAGTTAGAGTGGATCCAGGAAACTTGCAGTTTGAACGGCGGTTTGAGTTAATACCTGCTCAGAGGGTATTCTGACCAGCAGGGGGGGAACCTTGAGGGTCCAGAGGCTGATTGGCAGGCTGAGGGCAGAGGCAGAGACGGAGGCTAAGGCGGAGGGCAGACAGGCAGGTTCCAGGCAGCTATAGTTCTCTCCAGGATTTCACTTTTAACCAGATAGTCAGGACCTGAGAGGCAGAAGAACACAGGGTCAGACAGGTTTTCAAAAAATTCAGAGAAACAGATCAGAGTTAGCTGGCTCAGGTTTGCTGGTACCATTACTGGCAAACACTCTGGCAGGGAAGTGTCAGCCTCCTCCTCCTTAAGTAGGCCTCCTGATGAGCAGATGGGAAACAGGTGTGCAGAAGTCAGCTCATGCTCTCAGGAGGAAGATCTCAGGCGCCCTCTGGTGGAGAAAGGTAGACAAGCCTCCAGATCCCAATAATTTCTAAAATAAAATGCTTTTTAGCTGCTTTCCCCTGGTGGAAGCCCGCCCTGATTTATTTTTTAAAGGTATTTAATTTATTAATTTTTTTAAGACCCGCCCTCTCCACTTAAACAGAATGCACATGCACAACCCTGTACCCTTTACCTCCCGCATGCTCTGTTTAGAAGTTGCTGTTCTCATAGAAGCTTACTATTTCTGAATGTCCCTCTTAACCCCTAAATGTGTGTGGCCTTCTTTCTACTACATTGTGGGGACCTCGGTCAGGTCCCTTTAGGGGAGATTGCTGTTTTATGGTTAGGTGTTAGGTTAGTTTGGGTTGGGGTGAGGAATGAGCCTGTAATAGTTAGGGTTAAGTCCATCTGGAACAGAGGAACCCTGCATGCAGTTACCTTATGGAGTGAAGTCCAGAGCAGCTTTCTCTGATTTCTCTTTAATTAAGACGATTTTTCTCGAGTGTTCTCTGGTTGTTAGCATCCGTGTTCATCTGAGGCCCATCTGACTGTTAAACTCTCAGGGCGTGAGGTGTTACGGCCTTTGCTCAGACACACATGCAAACATAGACGCAGACACAGGCCTAGTTAGAGCACTGGAAGCTAGAATGTGAAGTCATGTCCCCCAAACTGCTGCCTGTGTTCGAGCAGGAACCTCTTCTGTTCCTTTCTTCTCTTTCACGTTTCTCCCTGTTCTTTCTTTATGTCAGCATAATCCTACATCTTCCTACCTTTTACTTCTACTACTATGAAATAAAAAAAAAACACTTCAAAAAACATCAATGATGTACAGACCAAAATAAATCATCCTTTCAAACATGGAAGAAAAAATTATAACAGTACAAAAAACATGAGAAGAAGAGCAAAGTCTCAACATGTGCTAAAAACCAAGGAGTAGAAATGTGTGTTAAAGCGAGTTTAAGACGTGGAATTTAAAAGCTGGAGTTTGGGAGGATTAATTTTTACTCAGAGTCAGAAAAATTTCAAGACATTTTCTAAAACACCAGGAAACCTTTTACAATGAAAGGATGAACTCTAACCGGAGAACAAGGCTACATTGTCGACTTTAAAGAAGATTTGACATATTTGCACTTTTTTTTAGTGGTTTTTCAGTTAATAGTTTTTTTCAGTTAATAACAGAATTAAATTTAAACTATATTTGCAAAAAGTTTAGACAAACAGACAGCACATGTTGCTGAGATTTGTTATGTGTGCAGATACATTTTGATGTTAAAGTGATTTAGGCCTGCTTGCTGTTGGTCTAGTTAAAGTAATTTCTGTTTCAGTGGTGACCCTGTACTCCACCCTGGGGGGTCCAGCCATTGCTCATGGACTGAATGAGGCTCAGGTCACCCATATTATCACCAGCAAAGAACTCCTGGAGAACAGACTGAAGGTGATGACGTCGTCTGAATAAAGGAGGACTTTGACATGATGGCGGATTTAGAGGAGTAATGACACCTAGTGGTTAGGCAAGACTATTGCATGTTATGTCTATTTGTATTTGCAGAACTTTTTAAGACAGTAATCAGGTTTGGCCTTTTAAATTTTCAACTTTTAGATGCTTATAAAAACAGTAAAGAGTGAGAATATTAAATACATAAATAAACCTAGTTCATTTTTTCTCTGTCTAAATGTTTACAGCCTTATACACAAGTTGCTCCTTTTAAGTCATGAAAGTTTTGTTGTTCCATTTACATTTAAATGTTATTTCTTTATTTATGCATAACAGGCTATCTTGCCTGAGGTTCCAAGATTGCAGAATATCATCGTGGTGGACAACACACCGACCACATGGCCCGACTATCCTCGGGGCATCAGCATCTGCAATATGGCCACTGTTCAAAAGCTAGGAGCCCAACCGGAGTATGGTACGTAATCTGATCATCTGATGTTTCCTTAATGACATAAGAAAATTCCACTTTCAATTCTATTCAGTTTATTTCTATAGCTTCTATTCACATCATGTCATCTGAGGTCACTTTATAGAGACGATTCAACCAGATCATCCAGTCAGATTGATTCAAAGTTTTCTATCTAAGGAAA
>NW_015152081.1:62507-70417 GCF_000732505.1 Cyprinodon variegatus | reverse complement strand
CTCACATATAAAGCCTTAAATGGCCAAGCTCCATCTGATATCAGAGATCTGATTGTTCCTTATGTTCCTAACAGAGCACTTCGCTCTCAGTCTGCAGCTTTACGAGTGGTTCCTAGAATTTCTAAAAGTAGAATGGCCTGGTCAGGGTTATACATTGAGATTACTTGTTGTCAGCTGACACTACAGCAATAAATAATTGAATTGTTTTTCATTTTCATCATAACTCTTGATGAGTATTTTTGATCAGCTGGAGGCTTTTTACCTAAATAAAGTCCTAAACAATAGGTGGCAGTTTCATTGCCGTTTCCTCTCCAATCTAAAACTTTTATCAAACATAATCCCTCTGATCCATTTTGTTTGGGTTACATTTTCTGATGATTTACTGAATCTGCCGCTAATTAAAAAAGTAAACGTCATGGGGTTTCTGATGGGTATCAGGGTGCAGATGAATTGCTATGAAAGGTCATGTGAATGAGGAAGTTCTGACATCTGTGTCAGATTAGGTTCGATAGCAAACATTCTGTTCTAGTGGACGGATGTGAAAGAGCCATTGCTTCCCCATCCTTCCCCTCACTCTGCTCGCCTTTTATTGAAGCCCTTTGAGCCAGCTGACCCACAGCATGACCAGCTGCTAATGTCATGCACGGATAAAGAGAGAAAGAGGTAGGATTAGGAAGGGAGTTTTGAGCGCTGGGATCTGGGGGAGGGTAATGTTTACACACAGCGCTGTTAATTTCACATGACATCAGCTCTCTGGATGTTGATAAATGGGGGTAAGCACGGCGACAAGACACTTTATTTTCTCTTTATCACCTATTTGCTTTCTGAGATTCCTAACTTCGGATTTTTAGACATTAAAAAGAAAGAATAAATATTTGCCAAATAAAAACACATTTTTGTCACATTATGTTGTTTATAGACTAACAGAAAAGTGTTTTAGCTGATAAATCAGTGCAGCTATCTGCAGAGGCATTCAGGCGCAGAACATTCCAGGAACATGACCTGGCATCTCATCAGAACCACTCACTGCTGTACGATGACCATTTTTCAGGAATGTATTTGAAACCTTTGATTGATCTGAGCTGCCTAAACAGAAGAGGCTTTAAATGTCTATTTACCGTCTTACTTTATGTTTTCTCCAATTCTAAGTAAAAATGGCTAATTTTTCAATCAAAACATTGATGAAGAATACCACTTTCCTTAATTTGTTTCTAAGAAAGTAACTTGAATTTCTTGTTTATGAAGTTCAAAATAATTTAGCTATAAAATATGTTTCCTCATATGAAGCTGAAAAGAAAGAATTTCTCAAAAGCTTTTAATTTAATGATTCTCTGCACCAATCGTAGGGTATATTCTCATAGCGTTATGATTTTCATGGCCTTGAAAAATCTCTTGTCAAGAGTTTATTGTTTAGGAAGTAAGAAAAATTCTTACTGACGTTGAATGTAATGTGACCAGAAATCCAGTCTCATTGCGATCTAGAAATGGCTTTTGTGGCCTTTAATTAAATTGAAAATGTAATTTTGCTGCTCTAATTTATATCAACAAAAAGATGTGATTTCACACAATTAGGTTAAACAGTGGCTCTCCAGATTCTGCAGTTTTGCGGGGACATTCTTGCTCATTTCGGGTGTGTGCGTTCAGAACAGTCGTGCCCTTACATCGTACACCCGTTATGAACTTTTGGATATTGGTTTACGAATTTCTGACAGTCTTGTGGACAACCTTGGACTCATTCCTGAGATAGCCAGAACACCTGAGGCTTTGCACTCTGCTCGGCCGGGCAGAAGTGCTCCCAGGCAGCACCGAGATCATAAAGTCAGTGCTTCTAAAATTTCACCAGCATGTTCTCTGCCAAACCAGGGGAATCAAAACTTTAGACCATGTTTACACAAACGTGGCTGGAGCCTACGTTGCGACACCCCTCCCCAACTGGGACAGTTGGGGAGGGGTGTCGCAACGTAGGGGTGTCACACTCTCCTCCACAGATGTCTGCAATGCACCGAGCAGGATCTGCATGCACAAGGCAGCTGGACCAGATAACATCCCTGGACGTGTACTCAGGGCATGTGCGGAGCAGCTCACTGGGGTTTTTACAGTCATTTTCAACCTGTCTCTTGCCCAAGCAGCTGTACCAACATGCTTCCAATGCGCTTCCATTGTGCCAGTGCCTAAACACTCCAGCCCAAAGTGCCTTAAAGACTACCGCCCTGTAGCGCTCACACCAATCATAATGAAGTGCTTTGAGCGGCTGGTCCTGGTACACCTGAAAGACTTAGTATCATCCACATTTGACTCACACCAGTTTGCATACCGCAGCAATAGGAGCACAGAGAACACAGTATCCATGGCACTGCACTCACACATCTGGGCAATAAGAACACTTATGCACGCATGCTGTTTGTTGACTTTAGCTCAGCATTCAACATTGTCATTCCGGCGAAGTTATTAGCCAAACTTTAAGACCTGGCCATCAACACCTCCATGTGCAACTGGATTCTGGACTTTCCGACCAACAGACCCCAAAATGTCCAATCAGGCTCCAACTGCTTCACGTCCATCACACTCAACACCGGTGTACCACAGGGCTGTGTGCTAAGCCCATTTCTCTACTCCCTCTTCACCCACAACTGCAAGACGGTGTACGCGTCTAATTCCATCATCAAGTTTGAGGACGACACCATGATGATCGGTCTCATCAGCAACAATGATGAGACTGCCTATAGGAAGGAGATCAAGCACTTGGCCACATGGTCCACTGAAAATAACCAGCTCCTCAACACCACCAAAACGAAGGAGCTCATCATGGACCCACGACACCATCCACATCAATGGAATAGCTGTTGAACGTGTCTCCAGTTTCAAGTTTCTGGGGACCCACATCTCAGCGGACATTTCCTGGTCAACCAACACCTCCTGCCTGGTCCAGAAGGCTCACCGGCGTCTCTTCTTCCTGAGGACACTGAGGAAGAATCAGCTCCCTCCACTATCCTGGTGAACTTCTATCGCTGTGCAATAGAAAGCATCCTGACCAACTGTGTAACAGTGCGGTACGGAAGCTGTTCTGTTGCAGAGTGCAAGGCACTGCAGAGGGCGGTGAAAGCCGCCCAGCATATCACTGGAACTTCACTACCCACCATTGAGCACATCCAGAAGAAACGCTGCCTACATGGAGTCCGCAGCATTCTTAAGGACTCATCCCACCCAGCCCACAGACTGGTTTCTCTCCTGCCCTCCAGCAGGCGGTTAAAGTGCCTCTGGACCAGAACCAGAAGACTAAAGAATAGCTTTTTCACCAGAGCTGTCTCTTTACTGAACTCAAACCCTCACTGATAGACTCTCCTCTCCCTCCTCACACCTACCTCCATTTTGTTATTCTGTTATTTACAAGACTGTAATGTTCATCTGCACTCCTGACTGTTACTATTGTAACAACTGTTTACATGCATCGTGCACATCGTGTACTCACCTTGACGGAATATTGATTTCCACTGCCGACTGCTTATATTTGCTCTGCCGACTGTTTATTCACAGCACCAATTGTTTACATATACATTTGCAATACTGTACTTTAACTGTAATATGCAATTACCTTCCACTGCTCTTTAATTTAGATACTTTCTGTCCACACTTCATTTATTCATTTTATAGTAAAAGCCATCTGTATATTATGCTATTGTACATAACTGTAAAAACCCTATTTATAGTAATATCCACCTGCATATTATATTCGGTACATATCCAGCTGTAAATTTTGTTCACAACACTAGTTATCTATATATTATATTCATAGGACAAATTATTATTAAAATCCTGTTTATAATGTCATTCATCTCTATATTTATTCAGTAGAAACTCATGTCCTGTATTTATGGAACCATTATTTGTCCAGCACTTGCTGACTTGCAAGTGCAACTCCCCACCCCACCCGACCCCCCCAGAGACATAGACAGGTATGGGGCATTGCAGGCTAACATAGAAGCCAAACGACCCCCATTTTAAAGGGGTGGACCCGTTCATCCATTTCTATTTGCATGTTTTTTAAACAATAACAAGGCTTTATTGGGCTCCTGGATAAAACCTGGAACTCAACATTATTTCTGACATTTGGAACTGAAAAAGTTTCTTGGATGGAAGAGAAACGTCTTCAAACGAGGAAACTAAGTCCAGAGGATTGATTTTGAACTTTTTGGAATGTCCATTTCTCAACACTTCTCAGAATCACTGCCAAGTTCTCTCTGATTTGGTCTCATATGAATAAGATCAAAATACAAATCCTGTTTATTCCACAGTCAGATGAGGACTTATTGCAGTTTTCTAGCTATTTATAAGGTTTCAGTTGCTGTTTTAATATGACAACAAAAATCATAGATATGATCTTTTTCACAAAAGAAATTATTCATTTAACAAATGCTTGTTTTCAATGTCACTTCAGCAAAGTTTGAGCGTAAGCCGCCTCTGTCATCAGACATCGCAGTCATCATGTACACCAGTGGTTCCACCGGCCTTCCGAAGGGAGTCATGATCTCCCATAGCAACATCATTGCCAGCATTACAGGCATGGCTGAGAGGATCCCCAACCTGAGGTAATGACAAATTAAATGACTGCTTATTTATTAATAATCCATGATTGTCTTTCATTTCCTGCAATGGGCATTTTGGTCATTATTGGAAGCAATATTTAAATTACAATATGATTTATACTGAAAACAACTGTAAAGAAGAAACCTTGATTTAAAAACAAAATAAACCAAAAAAACTGGCAAGTCTTTTCTAATTACAATTAAATTTATTAGGGAAATTGAATAAATGAAGTAAGAACTATGATGCAAACTCCACTGTTTCCAGTAAACACTGGACCAAGCTTGCTCCCATGGGAGTGTAGAGAAAATGTGATCAGGAGGCAGTCAAGCACCATTCAGGGATGATGGGAGTCCGACTGAAGGAGGTGGAGATTAGAGGGTTAACAGCCTCTTCTATCAGACATCATAAATAAACATGTTTAAAAATGCACTACATTAGCAGAGGTCATTCCCACCAACACAAACGGTGCACGCAGTCTTACCAACGTATTTGTCTCTCTTGTACTTTTCTACATACTGTCGCATCATGCCTCCAAACTACAATGATTTTCTTATTAAATGATGTGACTGGCAAACAGTAAGTGGTGCCAATTTACAAAGTCGAAGGAAAAGCAAAAATGGAACCGGAACAAATATCTGGGAACTCTTAGCGATGCACCTCATCAGTTGATTCTTTGTGTATTTTTGTTCATAAACTCTTGTATTTTGGATTTTGAAGTGCATTTATTCTATACCTGTACAGAATGGGGACAGAACAGGATTTGAGCGCCATTCACACTTTCATTTGTTGTTCTAACATGCAGCCAGTAGGGGGCGTCTTCATCAGCAATGTATGAAAGTCTGAATATTACCTGATTAAAGAACATTTTTGTTATTCCGCTGTGTCACATCACACTTAAAATACTAGAAATGCTCTTTATCTTTTCCTTTACTTCAAAGTTATGTGATGCTTTATGTTGTTCATTAAATGAAATACATACAAATGACAATAAAGTTTGTCTTTGCAACAATGTTGGTTAGGTCATAGCCATCCCAAAAAAAAGTTAAAATCAATCCACTGGACTTTGTTTCCAAGTTCGAAGACGTTTCTCTTCCATCCAGGAAGCTTTTTCAATTCCAAATGTCAGAAATAGCGTTTAGTTCCAGGTTTTATCCAGCAGCCCAACAAAGCCTGGTTTTAGTTTAGAAAACATGCAAATAGAAACGGATGAACTTGCTCCCCCTCTTTGGAATGGGGGTTGTTTGGCTTCTTTGTTAGCCTGCAATGCCTCATACCTGTCTATGTCTCTGAAAGGGGGGACATTAGAGGGGATTGTTAGCCTTGCTGAATAGGGGTGGACTCAAACTTTAGCTTTCAAAAACCTACAATACAGCAATTCAGTTAATCTGTTCTCGCTATCATCGCAGCCCCACCCCCTTTACAGGAGAACAGAAGACCTCACCTATTCAGCCAGGCCAACTATTCCCTCTAACGCCCCACTTTCAGAGACATAGACAGGTATGGGGCATTGCAGGCTAACAAAGAAGCCTTACGACCCCCATTCCAAAGGGGGGGACCCGTTCATCCGTTTCTATTTGCATGTTTTCTAAACTAAAACCAGGCTTTTTTTGGGCTGCTGGATAAAACCTGGAACTAAACGTTATTTCTGACACTTTGAATTGAAAAATCTTCCTGGATGGAAGAGAAACGTCTTCAATCGAGGAAACAAAGTCCAGAGGATTGATTTGAACTTTTTTTTTGACTTTCTGTTTGTAACTTTCTAAATGATGGATTATGTGACCGTTGTCTGTACTGTTTTGCATGACACTGGAAAAAGGGTTGTTCCAGAGTGGAATCTAACGTAGGTGTCCATTGAAATCCCATTGAAGTTCATTTCATGAGAACTGTGTCTTTGTGCTTATAGTGAAGAGGATACCTACATTGGGTACCTCCCTCTGGCTCATGTGCTTGAGCTGTGTGCAGAGCTTGTCTGCATTTCCCATGGCTGCCGGATCGGCTATTCCTCACCTCAAACACTTGCTGACCAGGTAACCCAGTCGAAACACCAACAATAAACTACTTTTAGCAGTAAAGCAGCATTTTTATGCCTTAATTTATCCTCAGTCATAATAAAAAAGTCTTCAACAAATCAATCCAGTTAAATAAGGGAAATCAGTGGTAATTCACTCAATCAACACTTTATTAAATTTTGCAAAGAGGATGACCAGATGGATCATGCGACACAGCTTGATGTTCTGATCTAGACAAGGAGTTCATCAGTGAAAAGAGGAAAATGTTGAACAAACCTTGGGACAGAGTCCAGAATGATCCAGGATGATGCAGAATAATGATTGTTCCAAACAATCCTTAATAAAAAGAAAACAACTCCTCTCACCCAGACACTGTGCAGCCCTCCAGGTGTGAAAACTGTTAGAAGATAAATCACATATTCTCAAGGGATTTGTTAAGAAAAAAATTTTTTTTAGACTAAACCTCTGTCCCTGTGATGGTAAGCTCAGTGTTTATAAGACGACTCAGGTGTCTGCAAACTCCTCCTGTTGGCCTTGGCTGTTAAACCACACTTATGATAATAATAATAACCCGCTGGCAGCTTTGTTCTCGCAGTTAGAAGAACAGTTTTACAGCAGCCCAATGTGAGGCCAGTGGCATCAATAGCTACACGCCATCACTGCTATCCCCACAGCTGATTATAGATCACCTTTGCAATCTGGGGGTTTATGACATGGAGTAGCCAGATAGAAAAGGCAAAGGAAATCTTTGTTTGAGGAGGAAAGGAAAAGATCTGGATTAGGAAAAAGAATTTAGTCTGTGGGGAGACAAACATGACAACATGTAGCTGTGGGGTGAGTGGCTCATGGAGGGCATTCAGTGTTTACAATGGTGCTATCTTTAAAATTTCCTGCAGGGGGAGCACCATTTGAAAATGTACTTAGAGCTGCAATAAATAAAAACAATATTTGCATAACTGGGGCAGATATTCCATTTGTTAGTTCTTCTTTTCGGGGGAGGGTGTGCTTTCGAAACTTTTATTCAGCTGACATACATCACTTCTAACCTTTCTAAAAAAACCTAGTGTATTGATTGAACATCCTGCATATCAGGAAACACACAGCCAGGCAGAAGAAATCCCCCACTATGATGACCCTGTCAGTATTTAATACCAAATCAGAAAGGAACTCTGAAAACTCATCTAAAAATTCAGAGTAAGGACCTGGTGGACGATACAAAGTTACAAAAAGAAGACGTTTTCCTGTTTTGCAATTTGGATCAGGGAAATTAAGGGTTAAATGTTCAAAAGAGTTGTAGGTATTAACTGTTCTGGGTGT
>NW_015152081.1:61170-62322 GCF_000732505.1 Cyprinodon variegatus | reverse complement strand
GTTTTAACTTTTTCCCCAATTGGAGTTATTTTGATTTTAATTACATTATCATGATTTACTCCTTTGGGAATATTTGCTAATTTATTGGATTTTGGTCGTGGGCAAGACGCTGTCTGGATGGAGTGGGTAACAGTAGAGAAGCTGCAGACAGGTCTGTTAAACTACAATCTCTTTTTCGAGGGAGACCTGAGGATCAACAGCCCCAGATCCAAGGCCATGGTTCTCCACCAGATAAAGGTGGACTCCCCTCTTCAGGTCGGTGGAGAGTCCTTGTCTCAAGTGAAGGAGTTCTCAGGGTCTTGTTCACGAGTGAGGGACGGATTGAGCGTGAGATTGATAGATGGATCGGTGCGGCGTCGGCAGTGATGCAGTTGCTGTTAAGGACTGTCATGGTGAAGAGAGAGTCGGAGTCGAGGGACAAAGCTCTGGATTTACCGATCGATCTACAATCTCACCCTCACCCATGATGATGAGATCTGGGTAATGACCATAAGGACAAGATCGCGAATATATGCGGCCGAAATGAGTTTCCTTCGCAGGGTGGCTGGGCGCACCCTTTGAGATTGGGTGAGGAGCTCAGTTACCTGGGAGGAGCACAGAGTAGAGTTGTTGCTCCTCCATATCCAAAGGAGCCAGCTGAGGAGGCTCAGGCATCTGTTCCGAATGCATCCCTAACCCTAACAATCCCTCGGGAGTTGTTCCAGGCATGTCCCATTTGGCTGAGGCCTGGTGGAAGGACCAGGACACGCTGGAGGGACTATGTCTCTGAGCTGGCCTGGTGTCGCCTCGGGGTCCCCCCAGGGCAGCTGGAGGAGGTGTGTGTTGATTGGGAAGTCTGGGCATCTCTGCTTAGACTGCTGGCTCCTCAATCCAGCCTCAGATAAGTGGAAGAACATGGATGGACGGAGTTATAGAAAGATCCCATTTTACAAACACTGGGGCTGCAGCTATGAGTTATTTTAGTTTTTTTTCTGTTTTAGTTTTCAGTTTATTTCTATAGCTCCAATTCACATCATGTCATCTCAAGGCACTTTCCAGTTCACCAGATCATCCAGTCAGATTGATTCAAAGTTTTCTATCTAAGGAAAACCAGCTGATTGCATCGACTCATTGACTCGAAGGCAATTCCTCACATGCTTGTAGCGACAGTGG
>NW_015152081.1:58593-60337 GCF_000732505.1 Cyprinodon variegatus | reverse complement strand
AGCCTAGCCTTAAAAGTAGACAGGGTTTCTGCCTCACGGACTAAAACTGGTAGTTGGTTCCACAGGAGAGGAGCCTGATAACTAAAAGATCTGCCTCCCATTCTACTTTTAGAAGTTCTAGGAACCACTAGTAAACCTGCAGATTGAGAGCGAAGTGCTCTGTTCATCATTGTTTAATTGTTCAATTTTAGTTTTTGATTGATATGAACTTTGGTCATTTTAATATTTAACATTTTTCCATATACAAACATTTTTTTTGTAGTTTATTCCTCCAGGAAAGGGAAACTTATGGAGCATTTTTATGCATTTTCTAATAAGCAATAATAACATCCTGCACACAAAAAAACATGCTGAGGAAGAAGAACGAAGTGATGAAGGAATAAGTCCTGGTCTATAACAAGTATTGATAAACATCCAGAAATAATTCAATGCTCCACATCTCCAAGCATTTCGTTTGTTTTCTATTTACTCATATCTTTGTTAACAGTCGGGTTTAATCATGTAGATAAATTTATTTATCATAATAGCTCAAAAAGTAATCTCCCTGGGAGAAAGTACTTCATGTACATTAATAATTTCATAGATACTCACCATTACTTTAATTGGCTGAGACAGAGTCTCTGATCAGATCCATTCTTGTTATTTTTGCGGATTTTTTTTTCTCTCACAGTCGACGAAGATCAAGAAAGGAAGCAGAGGAGACACCAGTGTCCTGCAGCCCACTCTGATGGCAGCCGTCCCGGTATGTCCTGAAAAAATGCTCATAGCCCTCTTTAAGCTTTACTCTGTCGACCATTTATTGACTCTCCCTGAAGATTTTCAGGATTGACTTTGGCCTCATGGGCAACAGGATCAGACTTCATCTGGCGTTGATCATCCGTCCACTGAGAAATAATAATGACTGAACCCCCCTATTGGAAGACTTGGATGAACTCAATCAATGAGAATCTGCTTGTGTTTTGCTTAGCGTGCAAGTAGATGAGAAGCTATCGGTGAGACACCAGCAGTCGTCATTAAGACTACAGTCATGGCCAAAAGTTTTGAGAATGGATCAAAGTTAATATTCACAAAGTCTGCTGCTTCAGTTTTTATAACAGTAATCTGCATTTACTCCAGAATGTTATAAAGAGTGATCAGCCTAACAGCAATTAATTGCAAAGTCAATATTTGCCTAGAAAATGAACTTTATCCCCAAAACACATTTCAGCTCATTGCAGCGCTGCCTTAAAGGAGCAGCTAACATGGTTTAAGTGATTGCTCCATTAGCACAGGTGTGGGTGGTGATGAGGACAGGGCTGCAGATCAATCTGTCAGGATTCAGTCAGAATGATGCCACTGGACACTTTAAAAAGGGGCTGCTGCTTGGCATCATTGGTTCTCTGCTGTGAACCATGGTTATCTCTAAAGAAACACCTGCAGTCATCATTGCACTGCACAAAAATGGCCGGACAGGAAAGAGAATGGCAGCTAGAAAGATTGCACCTCAGTCAGCAATCTATGGCATCATCAAGAACTTCAAGCAGAGAGGTTCCATTGCTGTCAAAAAGGCTCCAGGGTGCCAAGAAAGACCAGCGAGCGCCAGGATCGTCTCTGAAGTGTTCCAGCTGTGGGATCGGGCTGCCAGCGGTGCAGAGCTTGCTCAGGAATGGCAGCAGGCAGGTGTGAGTGCATCTGCACGCACGGTGAGGCGGAGACTCTTGGAGCATGGCCTGGTCTGAAGGAGGGCAGCAAATAAGCCACTTCT
>NW_015152081.1:53075-56484 GCF_000732505.1 Cyprinodon variegatus | reverse complement strand
TTTCCTTCTTTCATCTGAGGAATATTGCAAAAATGAGAAATCTCCTGTCCAGGGGTGATGCTGAGAAACTAGTCGTTTAATTACTCCCTGATGTAACTCACTGTTCAGTATTCCTCCACTAGAAAGGGTTATGATAACAATGAGTAGGAAAAGCAAAGGTTGGCACTCAGTGTCTTCTCATGTATTAAAAGGCCAAAGGAGAAGATTGGAGCTGCTTTTTTTCTGACTATGATGGATCATTTGATCTTATTCTGGGCTCATTATAACAGGCCTTACTGAACAATCCATGTTCCTTCAGTTATGCTCCTCTCTGGCTCTCATGTCAGCAGGACAGTCCTCACCTCCCACCACCCCACATATCCCAGTGGAAGGGGTGTAAAGGCCGCAGTGTCCCAGTATCTGGAAGGGTTCACACATGTAAACAGAACGTGAGAAAGCCCCATGTGGTGTTCCCAAAGGCACGCACACACATCCAGGCTGTTTGCTGTGATTCAACAAGGAGCTGCAGCCTCAGTCAGTTTGCTGCTTCCTCCCTCAGAGCAGGACCACAGCTGCTGTTTATTAATTAAACTTTGGACTCAGCGACACTGTTTAACTTAACACTAAAATAGGATTTTCAATTCAAAGTAACAAGGAGTAACTGTTTCATTGGGACTGGTGTTTTTATATTTAAGTAAAAAAAGAAAACTGCAGCAAAAATAAATAATGAGATATATTTTGGATTCAATATCTTTGAGAGTTATAGCCTTTCAAAATGCACCATGTTATAGTAAGCAGAAAAAGACCTGCTAAAAGGGTATTATGTAAGTGTACAGAACAATACTACCACCTGTGGTCAAAGAAAGAACTGCACCATTCTTGTGTTAAGTCTTGTAGCACAAACTCATGCAAAGGTCACTATGAATCACGAGATGTTTTCAGAGATAAGTAATTTTCTTAAATTTATTGTTTGAGAAACTAGGTTCTCAATTCTATATTTGACACTCAAAATGCAATAAACGTTCTCCGATACAGATTATCTGTTTTACTTTCTTTTATATTTAATGTAAATAAGTTCAACCGTGTCAGAAAAGGTTAAGTGTCTTAATCAAAAACATTGATCCTTAGTTAACCAGCAACATGAAGAATTAGGCGATTGTAGCTGGTGTAATTACCAGGATAGCTAATAGTGAACATCAACTAGCTGTCAAACTATTTAATATCACAGATTCATTATGAGTTACAGCCCACCTGCTGTTACCCTTTCTCTAAGTTGGTCCAGCACCGTCTGTTTTTGGGGGCGGGGCTTTATACATTCAACTAATGTCTAATAACAGTAACTTAATGGTTAATAACGTAACAGCCACACACTGCATCACAGTTATTGCTCTAAACCCTTTTTGGCTTAAAAACACAAATTCAAAATAGGTCGCCATAATAGACTCATCCCCCCATTTAAAAAAGAAAAAGAGGATTAATTTAAAAATGGTGATTTTGAAACTTGGCCTTTAATGGATAAATACACAGGCTGGTGGGAGTGGTTTTAAGCTGGAATGATTTCAGCTAAGAATTTTTCTTGATGAATAAAATGTAAAATTTTGAAATTATATATATATATGTTATCTGACGTTTTGTCACAGCTATAAATAAAATGAGGGTCCAAGAATACCTTGGGTAAAAAAACTACAAAATGAACCCGATGCAGGAAAACTTTGGGATTGTTTCTTTCTGTTACAGAAAGGTTAAAAAAAATCCAAATCCTTCAGCGTGCCAGACAGAGCTTCATGTGCTGGAGAACCTGGTTGAATAACCTCTCTACACAAAGAATCCTGATCAAGATCATGTTCTCCACAGACATGGTGCAGCAGACCGCATCAGATGCTCTTAAGGAAAAAACAAACAAGCAGCAAACCAACCTCTCATAAAGACACATTTGGATACAGATTTATATTTCTTCCAATGGTTCACTTCCTCTTCCAGTGGATGAACTCTAGCTATTTCAAAGTCGTCCCTATTGGCATAACATGTTGGAGTCAATATACATACATTAAAGACATATAATAGATTATGATTAATAATAATCATTTACGGAAATGTCTGTGTAAAATATTTAACTGAATACACAGACAGACTTTTTAAATCCAGTCATCAAGAGCATAATATGTCATAATCACAGCCACAGTAGCTCTCTAATTATCTCTATTTTTCATCTGCTATATTTACGGTTCAGCCCAGCTATCAGGGCCAGATCATAATCCGTTTGTATTTATCTTACTTATTCTTGTATTCTTAATTTATTTCTGTTTTCTTAGTCTATTTGTGTTATGTTTTTGTGTCAGTTATTTATGTTTTGAGTTTTAGTGATGTTCCTGGTTCATGTCCTGAGTCTTGGAGGCCAGTGGATTGAGAGGGTTTGGTATTTGTCTCCTGATCATTTCCCGGCTCTACTCAGCGTTTTAGCTTGGTTTGCGTGGGGAGTGCAGGTTCTGGTCCTTCACTGCAGAGGCCTCAGGTTTTGGCTCGGAATGCGGGGGAGGTCAGTTTTAATTCCTGTAAGCCTGGCTCCAAGGTGGAGACCAGTTTAAAGTTCAGCATTTATCCTTGTACCACGTCTTGCCTTTGTTCTTCTCTACCACTGAGCCTGCCTGTCTGCATCTGAGCGTGTCTGTCTGAGCTCACTGCTGGACTCATAGAACTCTGAACCTGCCTTCACACTCTGAGGATTCCTGTTTGGATTGAAACACCTGGTCGGGTTTCGGACTCCTGGATCTCTGAACCGTCCGGTTCTGAACTGGACCTGGGGTGGCTGCATTGGGGACACTTTGGACGGCTCTGTGCCGCAGCTGGTCTGTTTTACTCTTCTAAGTATATTTTTCTTCCTTCTCTTAAACTGATCTTCCCATTACTGTTCCAGTTTATTCACTAATCTTTCCATCAGTGTTTCTATTTTCCTTCACTCTCATTGACTCTGCTTTCTATCAGTCTTCTATTCTTCCTCCAGGTGATGATTATTACTATTATCATCTGTTTTACTGTTATCTCCACTGCTTAAATACGGAAATCACCACAATATTTGGAGCTACAAGTAAAAACAAACCAATAAATGCACATTGAACAGGTGGCTATCTATATTCCTCAATCTTTCTAAGACCATGCAGATCTTGTCTCATTCAGTTTTCCTTTTACTGCCTCATATTTTTAATAATGAGGAACTTTCATATTTCATATTACATATTTCAAACTGATTGGTAGAAACGTAGACCTGGGGCCTGTTTCAGAAAGGAGGTTAAGTGAAAACTCTGAGTTTGTTAACGCTGAAATGAGGGAAACTTTGGGTTTTCTGTTTCAGAAAGGGAGGTAAGTTAAACCTGAGAAAGCAGAGTAAGTCAAGCCCGTTTCTGAAAGAGAGGTAACTTATACTCAGAGTCAG
>NW_015152081.1:47590-51985 GCF_000732505.1 Cyprinodon variegatus | reverse complement strand
AAACCCAAAACTCAGAGTTTCCAATCTCAGGATAAGTCAACTCAGAGTTCAAGTTTTAACTCAGAGTTGGTTGAACTTCCTTATTGAAACAGGCCCCTAAGCCTGAAAGTCTATGCTCATAGATCACAACTATAAAACAGCAAAACAACCTATAACTCTACTTACAATAACTAACTATCTGCAGATATAAACTAAAGGTCACCAATCAGTTCTAAAAACATCTTTAGATGAACGATTGTTAATACCTGGACAACCACTGAAACAGATTAGCTCCTCATATGGAGTTTTGGATCATTCTGGTTCATTTGATCTGAGTCTGTTTCCTCCTGCAGCTGCATCCAATGGTCTGTCTGACTTTTTTTTGATTAGCTTGGTTTATATTACATTTCCGGTCCTCATCTTTAGTAAAACAAAAGACTGTCATGATCTGCCTTGATAGCGGATGTTAATTATTCACTTCATTCACCTGCCTAACTCTGCCCGCTTCCTAATCACTGCTCATCTTATCCACCTGTGTCTTTTGCTTTATATTCGGCTCAGCCCAGCTATTGGGGCCAGATCATTTTTTATTGTTTAATGTTCTTTCCTTATTTTCGTTACTTTGAGTTACTTCATGGTTCATGTTCCCGTCACCGGTGGCCAGTTGGTTAAGAGTTTTTTAGTGTTTGTCTTGTTTCCTGATCATGTCCTGGCTGGCAAGTGGGAGTACAGTATGAATTCCTGTAAGCCTAGCTCCTTGGTGGAGTTTCTGCAATTAATCCCGGTTCCGTGTCTTGTCTCTGTCATCTGTGTGTTTCTGTCTGAGCTTGCTGCTCGACGCTTGAACCCCTGACCGGGCTGCAGACTCCTGGATTCAAGAACAGTTTCTGTCTGATCTGTTTTCCCTAACCTGGATTGGACTTCTGGTCACTGGGGTTTCTGCGTCGGGGAAATTCTGGGATGCTCTGCGCCACAGCTGGTTTGGCAGTCCTAAGTGACTCACTCGGATATTCATCTCCCGTTAGATGATCGTGGTCACTTACCTGTGTTTTTCCCTCCAGAGTGTCAGTGACTGGGCGGTGCGACTCCTCCCCCCTGCAGCCGCTACGGTCCGCAGATCCACAGCTTTGTGCTTTTGTTATGTTATGCGTTATGTTTAATGAATGTTTTGATCTTTTCCACTGTCTGTCTCACCTTGAATACACGATCCTTCTGTCCTTGTTTTTTGACACATCATAGCCCTTTTTTTATTAACCTGGGCATGAACCAAACATTTCTCACTATGATCAGCCCAATTCAAATCAAATGAACCCATTAACACACTAACCATAACACAGGGCAGCGGTGAAACTCTGCACTCTGCTCCTCATCTATACATTTTCATCTGCCAATCAACCAGCTAACAACACGCTCACATGCACTTCCTAGTATAATAAAAGTCTACATGCCTGATTTTCTGCCTAAATCATAAAACGGTAAAATCATGGACATATCCGGGGGCAGCTTTAGCTGGGGGCAGATGGTCCAAAACAGGGACTGCCCACAGAAATCGGGGCCATTTGGTCACCATAGCCCATGATCACTTCATAACTGAAATGTTCTGGCATTTTTGCTTGATAGCATGCTATAGCTAATACATACCACTGCTAATTGTGAATTTAAAACAACACAGGGCAGATGTAATATCCAGTGTTACAGTGGCTTACCTTTAAGAAGAAAAATTTGAAGGTTCCTTTTTATCCCCAAAACGGGTCTTAGTTCCTTCCAAGTCTCAAATGCATAGCCGGTGTCGACCATAGCTCTTGCCCCCGGAAACGGTCATCCTCCACCTTGAATCTTTTAATGGCACTTAATAAGGTTTTTCTCTCTCTCTCTTTGCACCTTATGTCGAGTTGCTATTGGTGTCAGAGTTGAACTGGATGCCGGTCGCATCTGTGTTTACACAAAATCTGTCTCGATAATGAATCCTATGTTTGGCTATATTGGATCCATCTAACGTGAATGTACCTGACATCATATCCGCTGAAACAACACAGGAACTACGGACCCGAAGTAGATTTAGGAAAATAGGCTACAGGCTGATAGAGGCATCAGTACTGAACTACTGAGGTGTCAGTCTGCTCATCAAATGGTGTTTAGTCGTAAAGGGTCAAACAAAAAGGTTATTTCAAAGATGTTTTTCATTAAAAACTAAAAGAAATGCCTCCTTAAGTATAGAATTGTCTAGAAAAGGAATCACAGTTCTTCAAATGAATCCCTGATGATTGAAATGGATCAGTGCAGAAGCACATATTGCATCAGGTCCATATGGCCCAGCTCGTTCTCTGAGCTGAAAATGCATAGCTGGAACAGGGAGAATTGGGAAGACCTTCTTGGCCATGGAAGGATGTAAGCATTATGCCTAGAGAAGCCTTTGTCTAATTGAGTCCTCAATGAGCGCGCAGGGACGGGCTGGGGGGGTCACACAGGATAATGTCACTATCAAGGAATCATACTGAGAAGCTACTCATTTCCAAACATATGTAGCGGTGGCCGGATGGTCCCTGACAGATGAAGAATGAATGAGTAAACATTAGCTTCTTCATTAGTCTTGAAATGCCAGATTGGGTGTAAAGAGTACAAACCATCTATTTCAATTCAGTTTATTTATATAGCGCCAAATTCACCATCTGAGTCCTGTAAGACCATCAACCCTCTCCTTCCTGGTTTACACATGGACCAGAATGGTTTTCACAATCAGTCCAGTGGGATGTCCACTCACAGCATTTTTTCCCAGCGTTTTATTGTCATCAGAGCAACGTAATTAACTCTCTGCATTTATGCATCCCCTTGGGGAGCTGTAGGCTGCCCCCATACTGTTCCCCAACGCCCAGGGAGCAGTGTGGGGAGTAAGGGTCTTCCTCAGGAGTGGGCCTTGAACTCAGAACCTGAGTTCCCTAACCACTAGGCCGCCACTAGGCTCAAAGCAGCCATTAGCGTGAAGGGTCTTGCCTAAGGACCCCCTGAAGGGCTGCCACAGTGGCAGCTCCTTCCCCCAGCTGGGATACGAACAGACTTCCTGTTTGCAGAGCGACAGTGGCGTCGGATGTGTGAGTTTGCCCTGAAATCGAAGGGTTGACGGTTCAAGCCCTGGCTCCAACTTTCAGTGTCGTTGTGAGGCAAGGCACTTCACCTGCATTGTCTACTGATGGTGGTCAGAGGGCCCGGTGGCGCCAGTGTACGGCAGCCCGGCTTCTGTCAGTGAGCCCCAGGGCACAATGTAGCTTGCCACCATCAGTGTGTGTGTGAATGGCTGAATGAATGTAGTGTAAAGCACTTTGGTCAAGTTAGCTGATGCTATATAAGTACAGGCCATTTACCATTTGCAGGAGAGGTGACGTACCGCTAGCCAGCCTTGCATGCCAGGATGCATCTGCCATCCAAAATGAGCTCCATATGCGGCACCATCAAGTACTGCTAATGATACCTGGTTGTTCAGCACTAGCAGCCTTATAGGATGGATTCTGCTGCTGACAGACATATTCCCACAGTTAGGGACCAAAATGCTGCCAAATCAGAACCGTTTCCTTAGAGAGTATAATCTCAGCTTATTGCAGCTGGAGAACTTCTGATTTAATGTGGTCAAGAATCTCCAGAAGATTTCTTTGTTTTTTTCCTTTTATTTCCTTTTTTAGAAACATTATTTTTTTTCCGAGGTGATCTAAGTCCAGCAGAATCTGATGATGTTGTGCTACTGTGTGATGAAAGGGACATGCTAACAGCTGCTTGGTGCTATCATCATATCCTCAGCTTTTAAATGGAAAATCTGACTTTATTACATGGATCCTTATTGACTCTGTGTGAACCGTTATGAATATGGAAACAACTGAAAATTAAAATGTTCAAATTAATGAAACTAAAAACTTAAGTCGTAGTAAGTAAAATCTTATGAATTGGTGCAACCAACCAGTCAGTCCACTTTAGACCAGTCACCCTGACCTCCTACCTGATGAAGACCATGGAGACCTTAACCCTAGCCCACTGTGGTGCACCCCATCCTGGACCCGCTGGAGTTTGCTTACCGATCTGACATGGGAGTGGAGGATGTCATCATCTACCTGCTGCAGTGGGCGCTCACCCACCCGGAGACCACCAGGAGCGCAGTGAGAGCCATGTTCTTTGACTTTTCCAACTTCCAGCTTTAAAAGGAAAAAGGAGCGCTACTGCAGGTCATTCATTCCTGCTGCACCCAGACTCTACAATGCAGCATTACAACAGCAATAACTGCTGCAATGGAGAGTGTTCTACTATTCAATACCCAGTGCAATAACTTTATATATAAATACCCATTTAATACCCAGTGCAATAACTTTATATATAAATACCCATTTAATACCCAGTGCAATAACTTTATATATAAATACCCATTTAATACCC
>NW_015152081.1:42528-44240 GCF_000732505.1 Cyprinodon variegatus | reverse complement strand
AAAAACCACCTGGTCTCCTTACAGTCACCTCCCTCAGCCACTCTTTCATCATCTCCTCAATGAGGAGATGAGGAGTTCTGCATAAAGCACATACCTGTTCTTTTATGCACAATCCACGCCCACACTTCCCCCTTTAACGTTCTCATGGCAGTCTCAACGTCCGCAGTAACAACACACATAGGGTGCGCCGCACTTTAGGACACGCCGCACATTTTGGGGGAAAAAAAAGACGTTTATATGCGGCTTATAAATATGTATCTCCCTTAGAGATAGGGTGAGAAGCTCGCTCATCCAGGAAGGACTCGGAGTAGAGCCGCTGCTCCTCCACGTCGAGAGGTTAGGATGCCTCCTGGATGTCTCCCTGGTGAGGGGTTCCAGGCACGTCCCACTGGGGGGAGACCAAGGACACGCTGGAGGGACGATGTTTCTCTGCTGGCCTGGGAACGCCTTGGGGTTGCTCCTGAGGGGCTAGAAGAAGTGGCTGGGGAGAGGGAAGTCTGGGCCTCCCTTCTTAGGCTGCTGCCCCCGCGACCTGACCGCGGATAAGCGGAGGAAGATGGATGGATGGATATATATATATATATATATATATATATATATATATATATATATATATATATATATATATATATATATATATATACATCTATATAAACAGAGGATGCTGTTAAGAAGATGAAAAGTTGGTCATGTGGTTAAACCCCAAACTTGTAGCTCCTTTGTTGTTTGACATTGTTTCGTTTATCTGCAGGAGATTATGGACCGTATCTATAAGAATGTGATGATGAAGGTGGAGGAGATGAATTGCTTCCAGCGAGCAATCTTCATCCGAGCATACAACTACAAGCTGGAACAGCTGTTAAAAGGCCGCAGCACCCCGCTGTGTGACAGGTACACAGCCAGGATTTGAACATGTAAATATAAGAATAGCAGAAATGAATGTTTTCTCCTCTCTTTCCTTCCTGTTGAAATAGGTTTGTGTTCAGAAAGGTTCGTTCTCTGCTTGGTGGTCGAACCCGCGTCTTGTTATCAGGTGGGGCTCCTCTCTCCGCCGCCACGCAGCGATTCATGAACGTGTGTCTGTGTTGCCCAGTGGGTCAGGGATATGGCCTGACGGAGACCTGCGGCGCTGGGACTATATGTGAATGTAAGCTAGAATATTTGTTGGTATCTAAACTGTCTGTCTTCACGTTTGCCTTGGTTTGCTTTAGATCCGTTATATGAAATAGAAACACAGAGAGAAACAGATGCAGCTTTTCTTTTCCCATCCGCATGAAATCACCTCTGACCCAATCTTGGAGTTATCTAACCAAGAACAAATTAAAAAATAAAAACTGTTCATTTGTTTATAAATGGCACCATTTCCCCTCTGACTGTCACATGCAGTGCTTTGTAAAATTATTTTGTATTTAGTTTAATTCAATTTAGTTAAGTTTATTTCTCATAGCTCTTAACAGAGACAATAATGTCCGATTGGTTCTAAGTTTTCAATCCAAAGAAAACCAGCTGGTTGCATCCAGTCATTGAAGACCCGCTTCTCTTAGATCAACCTGCAGAAATGATTTTTGCCAACATTTAGTCATTGACTCTTCAGCAATCCCTCACAACAAGCATGCTTGTAGCAACAGTGGAGAGGAAAAACAGGAAGAAAGCTCATCAACAGCTCAGCTGTAGAGGTGGTCAGCAGCACCACATTCATCACAGACACCCTC
>NW_015152081.1:33491-41673 GCF_000732505.1 Cyprinodon variegatus | reverse complement strand
CCGTGACATCATCAATGACCCCTCACCCCCCCACCATGGACTGTTCTCCCTGCTGCCCTCTGGGAAGAGGCTTCCCAGCATTCAATGCAGGACCAGCAGGTTCTGCTGCAGCTTCTTCCCCACCGCCATCACACTGATGAAAATGAATCTAATCACAAATTGAGACTCGGCTTCACGCTGTAAACATCATATTTGCACTACATGGTGAATTTCCAAATCCCTTTAAATAGAACTCAACTTAGTGTATCTACTGCATTTTGCTCCATATTTATTTATTTATTTATTTTGCACATTTTGTCTTATAAATCTGGAAATGGTGAGTGGCGATAAAATGTCCTGGTAGGTTAGCAGTTGTTGACTTTTTCATAACTTATCCAAACCCTGATTTATATGGACACATTGGTAGGAAATGATCACAAATTACTGCTAATAGAGATTTAAAGACAAGTTGCCCTTATTTAGTATTTGTTTCAACAGCTTGAAAGCGAAGAAATAAGGAGGATCAACTGAAATTTGGATTGGGAAAGTAGGTTAGAGCCTGGACTGGATAAAGAGAGAAACCAGTTAGTGGTCTTTGCAGAGCTAAAGAATATTTATTTCATCTGGTTTGGTAAAAATTTAAGCCATTTACTTCTCAATAAAGAAGACATTTCTCACCACTTCTTAAACATAAAACACTCTCTGTCATTCGTATAACAGCTCATCTATTATACTTTGTTTCTAGAATATTTAGAATGTTTTAATAGAAATGTCGTCAGGCTTTCCCAGGCAGGCTAAACCCTGCGGTCATTTAAGTTAGGAAAACACTGACAGTTCCTCCGGGGAGAGGTTGCCATGGCACGGGAGCAAGTGAGGTTGTGTTTCCATGGCAATAAATGCAGGGCTTTGATGCCTGTGGGCTTTCCAATAATGTTTATCTGTTTTTCTGTTCCAGACTGGGATTACAGCACTGGTAGAGTGGGAGGGCCACTGGTTTGCTGTGAGATCAAACTCAAAGACTGGGTTGAGGGTAAGTAGGACGGCATCATATAATGCATCATCTCATCAGACCATCCAGCACTGCGTTCCAAACTAAAACCAATAGTTTGGCTTTCAGTCTTCTAGGAAAGCTACCAGTAGTTTCTCAATAACCTTGTAAGGAAGTCACCAAATGTTTAACTAATCTTTTCATCTCATGGCTCATAACTTATTTTGATGGTGCTCTGCTAAATCTTGATTGCATCAATCTTAGTTTACTGCTTGCTTCCTGAGCCACATGGAAAGAAAAGATAAAGCTTCTTTTTTTGCAGTCATTAAGTTTTCTGCTCTGATTTCAATCAATGACGTCTGAACCCCGTCTGTAGGCGGTTACCGAAGCACCGACAAACCTCATCCCCGGGGAGAGATTCTGATTGGTGGACCCAACGTCACCATGGGATATTACAACTGCAAGGCAAAAAACCAGGAGGACTTTCTGGTTGATGAAAACGGCCAGCGATGGTTCTACACTGGAGACATTGGAGAGATTCATGAAGACGGGTGTCTCCAGATTATCGGTATTTATGGCTGATCATAGCAGAGGAGCCTGGTGTGGATGTCAGACCCAGAGTTGGTTAACTCTGCCCCCACCTCTGTGCAGAGGCATAGCCTGCTCATGTTTATGGGTCGACCTGTGCAGCTGGCTCCTCAGGGTCTATCTACGGCACCCCAAAAGGAAAAAAGACTATTTTCCAAAGAAATACAAATTAGATTTTCCTAAAGCTCAGAAACAGACACATAAACTTACAAATCATATTCTGCATAATATTGATTATTAAATATGCAAATAAATACATTATATTTAGCTGTTCTTTATGTCTGAATACATGAAAGACTCCCAGATAACTTGCAGAAACCAAATTTTCTCTTTACTTCAGAATCTAGTTCTGAGAAATTAAATCTGCATTAATCATCTTTAATGTTCCTACATTTATATTAATAATTAACCTTTATTTCAGTTGTCGGCTTAAAGACCAAAAAAACGTAAAGGTTTTATGGAGGATTTTCACAAATTTTTTGAAAGACCCACCTTGTGCCCTGTAGCCACTCCCAAGAGGGAACGCCTATCAAATGCGTGCGAGAGCGTGCACGAGCCCATTTCTCCTCGTGCACACTCTATTTAAAAGTTGTTGTTCTGATCGCTCATAGCAGGTTACGTGTCTGACCGACCGCCCTGACCCCTCAATCCCTCCATCACTATATAGAGCGGGGACTCTATAGTGAACTTCATAGTGAACTCAGTTAACTGACCGTTCAGACAGACAATCACTGCTTTTTGCTCCCCTTGGTCCACTATAAGGTGCCGGCGCCATCTTTGTTATCACTCACCGCCTGTTGGGTAGTGACAGCCTATGGCGAAGGCAGGCCGCAGTGACAGCAAATCCCATAATGCTTTGTGAGGACAGCTCTCCGTGCAAAGCATTCTGGGATATATTTGCCTCTTCTGAGGCCTTTGTTTCCTCCTAATCCAATTTGTAGACACTTGTTCTTTTCCGACTCTCGGCCTTTTTCAAAGAACCGTGGTGAGAAAGTTGAGCTTCAGTGACCGTCTGAAACCGCAGCTCACCACAGATATACGCCTGAAAGACAAACATCGCTAACGGGACGAGCGCGTAGGACGGCCTTACATTAACATTTCACCAGAATGATTGACAGGTAGGAGGACCACTGATTGAGATGATTGTCCCAGAAATAAAAGATCATCCTCTATACCTTTAATATAAAACATTTTACAAATAAAAATTGGTTAGAACTTTCCACTGTCGGTTAAAACTGCTGGCTGTTTTCAAGGGGAATTACTGTGAATTATGTCCTCATGGGATCAGCTGGTAGGAGGGGCCACAAGGCAACCAGTGATTGCCTGATGGGGGCATGGCCACCCCTGGCCCCCCATCTAGCTCCGCCCTGCTTGTTGTGAACATGAGTTCCAAGCTGCTCTCTGTGTTTCGTTCCAGATCGTAAGAAGGACCTGGTGAAGCTGCAGGCGGGAGAGTACGTGTCCCTGGGCAAGATGGAGGCCGTGTTGAAGAACTGCCCACTGGTTGACAACATCTGTGTCTATGCCAACAGGTTTGTGTTAAAAGAAACAACAGGTGCAACTGACTGATTCAAATCAAAGGAACTATCAGACAAAATGCCAGGTTGAGGATCTAATGTGATGTTTGTCAGAATCTTTGCACTTTTTCTGTAAATTTACTCTGTTCCACGATAAAACAGAATAGCTTCAGCGTATTAGAGACGGACATGAGGCTGACTACAGCTGCTGGACACTTTCTGGCATGAAAGATTAATCTGAACAAATTAAAAGGGATCTTGGTGGATTTTAGCGAAAACAGGATAATATCAAACACACCATAGGAGAAGAATTAAAGGTGGATTTAAGATTAAGGGTCTAGTTACATATTCTATCAGTAACAGTCTGGTTCACATAGAAAGGTTCTCTGATTACATTCTGACTTTATTTTTCTGTCTTAAACGTTGGTTTTGCTCCATTTGATAGTAAACTTCAGATGTTTCTGTATCTAAAAGTAGAAGATTATAGCATCACGGGTATAATATGGTGCAATAATAAGGAAGTAATATAGCAGAACAAGTTTCCAGCTGGGTGTGAAATGAAAGAGCAAAACAATCTAGAATGAGTAGGAATGAATGTTGGCGTTCACTGAAGGCGGAGCTAAAGCAACCTGGGAGATTTCAAAGCCAAACAGCTTCCATTCCCTGAGTGTTTATTCAGCCATTCACTGCGATAACAAGCTGTTTCCTTCAGATTGGAAAGTTTTAACTTCCAGCTCACACTCAGGCATCCCTCGCTCCATGTATGGAAACACATTCCACCTGATAATGCACATGCATGCATATCTCTGTGGCTGCAGCTCCTTATTCGGCTGCACAGCTGCTCTGGATCTTTTTCCTTTCATTGCAGAAGTTGTCTGTTTTTTCACTCCCTTCAAAGCTGCTTCATCTGATTGTCCTCCCTTACAGTGATGAGACATATGTGATTGCCTTTGTGGTGCCTAATCAGAAGCAGCTGCTGACTCTGGCTGGCCAGTACGCCATCAGAGGTACCTGGGAGGAGCTTTGCAACAGTGAGGCCATGGAGGAGCTGGTCCTTAAAGTCATCTCTGAGGCTGCACTGGCAGGTAAGAAGAAGCTGAGAAGAACCTACTCTAGTGGAGGTACCAGTTAACGTGCTCTTACTTTTTATTGCAGCCCAAATGGAGCGCTTTGAAATACCACGCAAGATCCGTTTAATCCCAGAGCCCTGGACCCCTGAAACCGGATTAGTGACCGATGCATTCAAGCTCAAACGCAAGGAGCTGAAAACACATTTCAAAGATGATATTGAAAGAATGTACGGTGGAAAACAACCATGAGCAGCAGATTGACTCTGATATAGTGTGATTCCATTAGAGCAGCAATCTTCACCTTCAGCACAAAATCCCACTTCATGAACCTCAGTTCCCTTGTTAAACCAAGGAAGTAGTCCTAATATGCTGAATTTCCTAATCCTGCAGGCCAGGACACAGTTAACCTTTCTGCTGCTTTTGTTTTGTCTCCGGTTTTGTCCTGTTTGTCTCTGGGCTTTGATGTCCCCCCCCCCCCCCAAACACACTGAGACATAGAAATAAGGATGATCTTAGTGGGGTCAGGTGTGTGATGACCTTGGCCACTATGATGGAGCTGAGATCATTTCTAATAAAGTCTGAGATAGCAGAAGGGTCCAGTATGGAGGCCCTTCAGTCTGTAGTCCATCAAATTATCCCAGTAACTGAATACAAATCATTGCAGCTGCATGTGACGTCCATGTCAGCAAAAAAGAAAAGGAAATAGAACTGTATTGATCTCACAATGGAGAAATTCCCTCTTGGCTGCCATTGTGTGGCGTCCGGGGAGCAGTGTGGGGTTAAGGCTCTTGCTCAGGGACCCAGAGTGGAAGTCTGTGGGGATCAAACCAGGCATACTGCTCTAACCACCAGGCCACCACCTCCAAACCTCTGCTGTGGTAGAAAATCTGAGAAAGCAGCAATGAAAGAAGAGCGCGGCGCGAACCGAGGGCTTATCGTGTCACCCTGGTTTTATGCTGATATTAGATTTTCCTTCATGCAGACTTGAACAGATTACTGTCCTTACAGATTGTCACCTGTTGCGCTTTAGTGATTCTGAAACATGCCTTTCTGATTTTAAACTGATCCTTAGAGTAAAATACAGCATTGATCCAGGTAGAGGACGGCAGAGGAAGATAACGCATGGCTGCTACAGGATCTCCATGCCTCAAAGCAATGCTCACACACAAATATTTATCTGTAATTTTCTCTTGGAAAATGAGATGCAATGATTTTAATAAAGCTATTGTTTAATCTGAATGTTTTAAATGTATTTTTGTTCAGTCAATCTAAGGAAATCTTTGAGCCCAGAACACATCTGAGCCAAAGCAAAGCAGCAATCCTTCGTCATTGAACAGAGCCGGTAGAGATTGCTGGCCCTGGAGGATTCAGGTCCAGAGATTAAACCTTTCTTAGTTTTCCTTTATCTTGTCTATTCTAGCAGGTGATTAGTCCCTAATGCTGGTTTTGATGCTTTAGATTTATCTTTCAAACAACTTGTTTTCAGTAGGGCAGTCATGAACCTCTTGGTGTAATAAAAGAGGACAGATGGACCTAATATTCAAGGTGAGACAGGCAATGGGAAAGTTCAAAACATTAACAGAAGATAAACAGACAGAACAGAAGACTGTGGATCTGAGCACCACAGTGGCTGCAGAAGGAGGGGGGGACTACCCGATCACTGACACTCTGGAGGGAGAAACACCGGTAAGTGACAATGATCATCTGACAGATGATTACCTGAGTGAGTCACCTGGTTTACCAGTTCACTCCATCGTCTCTGACGAAGGCAGATTCCAGCCGATGGACAAGCCAAATGAGCTGCGGACATCAGTGTCCCCCGACTCAGAAACCCCAGCGAGCAGGCAAGGATCAGATCCAGGTCAGGGATACAGATCAGACTGGAAGAGTGCTGGAATCCAGGAATCCTCAGGCTGATCAGGGGTTCCGATCCATACAGGAACAGACAGATCCACACAGAGCGTGAAGGCAGGTTCAGAGCTCCATGCATCGAGCAACCAGCCCAGAAACGCACAGATGCAGACAGGAAGAATCCAGCAGGAGTCCAAAGATGGTTCAGGCGAATAAATCAGACAGGGACAGACAGGCTCAGTGGTTGAGAGGGAATGGAATCAGAAACCACCAAAGAAAAGCTGAAAAGCTCTTACCACTAGAGCTAGTGAATAAACTCACTGGAAGACAACGGCTCTGAATAATCTCCTCACTTGAACAAGGAAATTAACCTTGGACAATTCAAACTAACGAAACAGAATATGCAGGTATCAAACAATGATCTGGAACAGATAGGGGGGCTGAGCCGTATATCAAGCAGAGGGAGCAGGTGAATAAGATGAATGATAATTAGAGAGCAGGATGGGAATGGCAAGTGAATGAATGAAGCGAGTAATGAAGGTCAGCTATCAGGGCAGATCATCACACTTGGGAATATGAAGTGTTCTAGAACAGGAATGCAACCCCAAATATAGCAGAAAATCTACAACAGAATGGCTGAAAAACTAAAGCCCTGATGTGTTACTGATCAAAAATTCAGATCTGAAACTGAATTAACTGCTGTAGAATTATGATGAAAATGAAAAAGAGAGATCATATCTCTCCTATCCTGGCTTCTCTTCAATGGCTTCCTGTTAAATCCAGAATAGAATTTAAAATCCTCCTTCTCACATATAAAGCCTTAAATGGCCAAGCTCCATCTGATATCAGAGATCTGATTGTTCCTTATGTTCCTAACAGAGCACTTCGCTCTCAATCTGCAGGTTTACTAGTGGTTCCTAGAATTTCTAAAAGTAGAATGGGAGGCAGATCTTTTAGTTATCAGGCTCCTCTCCTGTGGAACCAACTACCAGTTTTAGTCCGTGAGGCAGACACCCTGTCTACTTTTAAGGCTAGGCTTAAAACTTTCCTTTTTGATAAAGCTTCTAGTTAGAGTGGCTCAGGTTATCCTGAGCTATCTCTATAGTTCTGCTGCTATAGGCTTAGACTGCTGGAGGACATAGGGACCCCTTTTTCATCATTCTGCTTCATTCTATCTCTATTCTCCCACTCTGCAGAATCTGTTAGTTCAATCTCTAACGTTCTGCTCTCTCTGCTTTTTCTCATAGTAGCTTCATCTGGTCTGTTCATCAATAACGTCTCTCCACTGTCGCTACAAGCATGCTTAGTGTGAGGGATTGCTGAAGAGTCAATGAGTCGATGCAATCAGCTGGTTTTCCTTAGATAGAAAACTTTGAATCAACCTGACTGGATGATCTGGTTTAATCGATTCTGTAAAGTGACCTGAGGTGACACAATGTGAATTGGAACTATAGAAATAAACGGAATAAATGAGGAATGGATTAATAAAACCTGTAATTTCTACTAAGAGACTTTGTAAAACATGGATAGTAAAATTCTCACCCAATATTTAAAAATAAATACAATCATGTATTTATGATTTGATATCCTAACCCTGCTGCCTTGCAGCAAGAAGGTTCTGGGTTTGATTCCCAGCCTGGGGTCTTTCTGCATGGAGTTAGCATGTTCTCTCTGAGGATGCGTGGGTTCTCTCCAGGTACTCCAGCTTCCTCCCACAGTCCAAAAACATGACTGTGAGGTTAATTGACTTCTCTAAATTGTCTTTAGGTGTGAGTGTGAATGGTTGTTTGTCCTGCGTGTCTCTGTGTTGCCCTGCGATGGACTGTCCAGGGTGGACCCCGCCACTCGCCCATTGCCTGCTGGAGATAGGCACGAGCACCCCTTGCTACCCCACTCGGGACAAGCAGGTCAGATAATGGATGGATGTTAATTGGCTTCTCAAAATTCTCGTTGGGTGAGTGTGTGAATGGTTATTGGTTTGTTTTTAAAATACTGTTTCAGTCAAAAAAATTGAGACAGTTATATCGATCCATCTATTGCCATCCCTCCAACAAGGTCTTTCTCCATCTGTTTGTGGGTTAGATGTGAGACCAGTCTACGAGTGGCAGGGTGACCAGTCTACGAGTGGCAGGGTGACCAGTCTACGAGTGGCAGGGTGACCAGTCTACGAGTGGCAGGGTGACCAGTCT
>NW_015152081.1:28215-32003 GCF_000732505.1 Cyprinodon variegatus | reverse complement strand
CGAGTGGCAGGGTGACCAGTCTACGAGTGGCAGGGTGACCAGTCTACGTGTGGCAGGGTGACCAGTCTACGTGTGGCAGGGTGACCAGTCTACGTGTGGCAGGGTGACCCTAACCCTAAGAGGCAGGATCACAGAGACAGAGAGTTTTTGGACTGGGGCAGGAAGCCGGAGAGAACCCACGCATGCTCAGGGAGAACATGCAAACTCCATGCAGAAAGAACCTGGACGGGGAATCGAACCCAGAACCTTCTTGCTGCAAGGCAGCACTGTGCAAAAACCTCCAAAATAGAGAAGAGGAACAAGCAGGCAGAGTTTATATAGATGCAGGAACCTGTTTCAGTGAAGAAATTCACTGGAAATCTTTTAAATTTTTATTTGCCAAAATATATGAAAACTTTCATATCTGTTTTGCACCCCTCTGTGTTCGTCTTCACACATAAAATACATTAGACTATGTTCCTCGGACATGAAAAACTGATGTAAGCCCTACAAGGTCTTAAAATGTTTTCTTTTGTGGATTTTTCATCTTCAGCTTCTTTGCAGTTGCCATTTTTCCATGACTTCCCCTCTGGACTACTTTCCTCTGGACTCCAGGGAGCCCTTCAGAAAGAATCTGTCTATGAGCTCATTTCACCAAGAATCCCCAGAGAGGAAAGTTTTGCTTTGATTAAAGAAGAAGAAGTATTATTCCTCTGTGGGTCATTTGCTAAGGGATCATCTTACAATCGGACCAGTCCGTCTGAGTCACCATGACGCTAAAACTTCTCCATATAAATAACTTCAGTTGTGCTCAGATCTCAGTGGGGAAGGAGAGACTCCGCTCTGCAGCTCGGTGAGTTCCTTTGTCTGTTCAAGCTTTTATAGTTTTTACTTTTCTGGAAAAGGTTTTCTGGGGGAGCAAAAAACTTGAACTTATTTGTTCTGTAGGATAACAGATTCATGAAGGCGCCATATGTTTCTGAATATCTAGAAAATAATAAAAAAAAAACATAACTAGTGCAAAAAGAAATTAATGCATTTTCCATCTACTTAAGCCAGAGATGGGGACTCGAGTTTGTGACTCGTACTCGAGTCGCACTTAAGTCGCATATTTAAGGACTTCAGACTCGACTTAGACTCGTGATTTCCGACTTGTGAACAATATTTTATTCCAGTGTAAAAACGCTTATTCAAGTGTTTTTTGTTTTTACTAACTTGACTGATCGCCGCTCGCCTTACCCGCACACAGAAGAAAACTCAAAGACCCAAACCATGAAGCACTCAAGTTCAAGTGTTTTATTTATACAAAAAGCCACAGCAGAAGTGGCATAATAAAACAGTCATTTTCTTCTCCTGATAAAACCTAAAATTCAAGAGTTTTCCTTAAAAATCAGAGGCTGGAAGTTTGGCTCCGCTTGTTCTGCTGCTTCAGGTGCGAGTGATCAGCCTGGAGCACCCACTGGCTGATCCACAGACTCTGCGGCGCTCCAGCACTGTTCCACTCCCTGGCGTGCCACACCCCTTTCCAGACCGATCCAGCTAAAAAGAGAAGCAAGGAGAACGCCAGCATCCACGCGCCAAAACCCCGTCGGAAGATATATTCCTGTTTATGCTTTAAGCGAGGGTGAGCGCTACTTACAGGCGAGGTTCCTCCTCTGCCCTAATACTCCTTACTGGGCCATCTGTGCGCACGGATCCCGGCAGCGCGTCCGTCTCTGTCACCTGCAGATTCCGTTCTCCTTCTCCTTTCCTTCAGACTCCTTTTATGTCGGCTTTAATCAGCCCTTGCTCACACCTGAGCGCAGCAATTACGCAGCGCAGTTAATGCACTCCGCCTCCTCAGACAACTACTTCAGTCCAGTGCGCATGGATTGTCACAAGGGAAAAACAAACCAAAACAACCCAACATGCAGGAAAAATTCTAAAGTCTAAAATAAAGGAAAACAATCATATAAAAAAGAAACATCAAAACATGCAAAGCTCAAGAAGAAAAACAAATCATATCTTCCTCTCCAAACATGCAAAGCATAACATTTAAATTAAAGAAAACCATAAATCATTTATTTTTCCCTGCGCAACACACTGACGTCACTGACGCAACAGTACGTGACATGTATGCCCGTGCGCATGCATGCATGCAACCCATACAGATATGGAAGCGATGATAACTTTTTGTGCGATTAATTGATTTTTGCTACAGGCCTTCTCAAGACTTTAGACTTGACTTGGACTTGCAAAAAATGACTTGTGAACATGTCTGACTTAAGCATATTTAGTTATTTGTTACTATTATTTCATTTCCTTTTTGTGTGCAGTGGAATCTAATCACCTAATTCAAACCGATCTCTGCGCGTTTAACGCGCCCAAATCTTACTTTAAGAATCATAACTCATTTAACGTTTCTGCATTTTTTCCTCATATTTTAGGCTTTTATCCTGAACTGAAAAAGAAATGGAACATCAGGAAAACTTCACAGCAGCGTCTGCACGCCTCTTGCCGCACGCGACGGCCGCCAAAGAAAGCGGCGGAAACGCGCATCTCTACGTATTGATAGTCATGTCTTTTTACGGAGTGTTTCTCTGCGGAATCATGCTGGGATATTTCCGCTCCAAGAGGAAGGAGGAAAGGAGGAGTAACATCTTCACGCGCCTGGTGCACGAGGAGGAGCAGAGGGAGTGGGGCGCCCTGCCTCCGAAGCACAGCCTCACCTTTCCGGGCTCGGGGCTGCGGGCGCTGCACGTTTCATTGCCGTTTTGCGGTAACCATGGCAACCACTCTGGGGCCCTACGTCACGAGGCTTTCCTGCCGTCTCCGCTGGCGTGCGCGCTCTGCGCGGAGCAGAGCAGCGTCAGCTCCCTGTGCTCCTCCGCAGACACGCGCGTGACCATTGAGGAAGAGGAGGCCGTCAGCGGCAGCAGAAGGGAAACCTGCACCAGCGGAGACTCAGGCTGAACTTTCCCAGGACTTTTAAATAAAATCACAAAATCATAAAAATTCACATTGAAAGATGCGAAAATCTGCTGGGAACCAAAAATGACCTGAAATGCTTCATGATCAAAGGAGGCAGTTGGTGTGTTTGCGACTAACTGGGTCTAAAGTCTTCATACCTTCATTGTTTTCAGCTGCAGTTTGTTACTGAGCAGCAACGCCCTCCTCCGACCTAAAAGCTGAACTACATTTTATTTTCCTTAATGCAGCTGTTTAGATCCCAGAACTGATTCAGATTACAGTATTTATTCATTTACCAGATGAATTTGGCTCCTCCTGCGCCATCCAGCACCACCCCACCCCACCCCACCCCATCTTGCTGCTGCCACCTCACTGGATTGTGCCGATGACTCATCCTGCGGGGGGGCGGGGGGTGTTTGTTTCCTTTTGTAGTACCACAACATACCTGGAACACACTTGAAGGGTTAAATTGGTTGTAGCTTCATGGTGGACACATTTGTTCACAGAACAGCAACGGTTTAGGTTTACTTGATGAAAGCAAAGCACTGTAGGTTATATTAATGCATGTGTTTGTTATTCCTGCAGTTTTAATTTAAATGAACACATTGGGAGTGTTACAGTAAAAAAATAAATGCTTTTAAAAGGAAAACAACTGCTCTTTTCTTTCTGTAACCTTCTTATTTCACCAGCGGAGGGCAGTGTTTATGTGGGTGCTTAGAAATATGCAAATAAATGGTTCAAAAAAATTACAAATCAGCTGTTTTTTGGTACAGTTCAGTTAATTTCTATAGCTCTAATTCACATCAAGGCACTTTCCAGTTCACCAGATCATCCAGTCAAAGATTCAAAGTTTTCTATCT
>NW_015152081.1:22069-26941 GCF_000732505.1 Cyprinodon variegatus | reverse complement strand
TCTGGGATTTAAATGACAGGTCCTGATCAAAAACAACACCAAGATTTTTTACTTTATTATCTGAAATCAGTTTAAACTCTGACCACCCAGGCTGCAGACCAGGAAGCAGAGTCTTAGTTTAACAGACATCTCTGCAGCTTCTCTACTGTTACCCACTCTTTACTCCATCCAGACAGGGTCTTACCCACGTCTAAAATCTAATAAATTAGCAAAGATTCCTAAAGGAGTAAATCACGATAATCTAAAAATGAAAATAACTCCAATTGGGGAAAAAGTTAAAACCCTGACCTTTAACCCTCCCCCTGACCTTAAGCTAAATTTAATTCACACTATTCCTCTAAACTGATTCTCTAAGGTTAAAAATGTCCTGGTCCCCCTAAGGATAGTAAACAGACCAGAAACAGTCCTAAATAGATAAGATAAATAAGAACACGGACAATCAACTGTCTCACAATCCCACAAACGACAGAAAAGACGGCTCGCTACAGCATCATTACCCTGATCATCCCAGCAGTCAGGACCAGTTTTTTCAGAGGAAGCTGACTTGTTCCTTTCACTCACTTAGAAATATGCAGTTATGAATTTCAAGTTTTTTGGTTTGTACTTTCATAGCGGTTTCTGATGGACCAAAGTGTTTTACTCTACCTCAATTCTATTCAGTTTATTTCTATAGCTCCAAGTCACATCAGGTCATCTCAGGTCACTTTCCAGTTCACCAGGTCATCCAGTCAGATTGATTCAAAGAGTTCTTGCAAAGCAGTCTGGGAAAATTGCTCGTATAGTGACCATCAATGACCACTCATTTTAAAGATGCATTGCGGGAAATTTGGAGTCCATTACTTTTTCATCCACTAGACTTTCGGACACTGAAAAGATGTGACCACTATATAGTGCCCTATAGAGGGGCTAGAGCAGACATTCAGAAACAGCCTCAGTGTCCTCTGTCTCCACCCTCCTTACAGGCAATCACCTTGTTTTATTTGCTGATTCAATCAGCAAAGCTCTGCTGTAGTTTTGTTCCAACAATAAAAATAAAATCAGTCAGAAGGTCGGTTCGACACCATTTTTAAAAACAAACATTGCATGTCTTTTAGACAAGGATCTTATTAGGAAATGAGAGGCATTAATTCACAAAGAATCCAATATTTATAGGGGAAGGATTCTCAGAGCGTGTCTAAATGTCCTTAATATTCAGAAAGTTTCACGTCCAAATCCTTCCCAGACATCCACAACTGATCTGTCCTCATTAGATGCATTACACACTTCTGTAACAGATTCCTTCCTTCTGGTTGGATGGGCACTTCCTGCGTCCCATATGGTCAATCTGCTCCCACAACAGCTCAATGGGGTTCAGATCTGGTGACTGCGCTGGTCGCTCCATTACCCATAGAATACCAGCTGCCTGCTTCTGCTCTAAATAGTTCTGCACAATTTGGAGGTGTGTTTAGGGTCGTTGTCCTGTTGTAGGATGTAATTGGCTCCAATCAAGCGCTGTCCACTGGGTATGGCATGGCGTTGCAAAATGGAGTGATAGCCTTCCTTATTCAGACAAATCTCCCACCTTACCAGCACCAAAGCAACCCCCGACCATCACATTACCTCCACCGTGCTTAACAGATGGCGTCAGGCATTCTTCCAGCATCTTTTCATTTGTTCTGCGTCTCACAAACGTTCTTCTTTGTGATCCAAACACCTCAAACTTGGATTCATCCGTCCACAACACTTTTTTCCAGTCTTCCTCTGTCCAATGTCTGTGTTCTTTTGCCGATCTTAATCTTTTTCTTTTATTGGCCAGTCTCAGATGTGGCTTTTTCTTTGCCTCTCTGCCCTGAAGCCCAGAATCCTGCAGCCACCTCTTCACTGTAGATGTTGACACTGGTGTTTTGTGGTACTATTTAATGAAGATGCCAGTTGGGGACCTGTGAGGCGTCTGTTTCTCAAACTAGAGACTCTAATGTACTTATCTTCTTGCTCAGTTGTGCAACGCGGCCTCTCACTTCTTTTTCTACTCTGGTTAGAGCCCGTTTGTGCTCCTCTGAAGGGGCTAGTACACACCGTTGTAGGAAATCTTCAATTTCTTAGCAATTTCTCGCCTGGAATAGCCTTCATTTCTAAGAACAAGAATAGACTGTGGAGTTTCAGATCAAAGTTCTCTTTTTCTGGCCATTTTGAGCGTTTAATTGACCCCACAAATGTGATGCTCCAGAAACTCAATCTGCTCAAAGGAAGGTCAGTTTTGTAGCTTCTGTAACGAGCTAAACTGTTTTCAGATGTGTGAACATGATTGCACAAGGGTTTTCTAATCATCAATTAGCCTTCTGAGCCAATGAGCAAAGACATTGTACCATTAGAACACTGGAGTGATAGTTGCTGGAAATGGGCCTCTATACACCTATGTAGATATTGCACCAAAAACCAGACATTTGCAGCTAGAATAGTCATTTACCACATTAGCAATCTATAGAGTGTATTTCTTTAAAGTTAGGACTAGTTTAAAGTTATCTTCATTGAAAAGTACAGAGATTTTCCTTCAAAAATAAGGACATTTCAATGTGACTCCAAACCTTTGAACGGTAGTGTAGATAGAAGCTTTTTTATGCACTATAGATCTATTCTCCTACAATACATAAACTTAGGCCCTTAACATTTCATAAGAAAGAAATAAAGCAAATCATTGTGAGGGCCATTCATTTATTATCAACAAGAATTCTGAGGAGGAATTGCTGCTGTGTTGTTGATGCAGAGCATGAACAATGTTTTCATGCTGCTTTGTTCTGTGTCACTGTAAAATGAGGGCAGCATAAGTGCAGATGCGATGGTGCAAGAGTCAGCAGGAGGAAAATGAGGAGTAAATGTGATGCATGGAGCATCTCTTTCACCGTGAAGCAGGATGTTTGTTATTAATGTCCCCCTGTGGGAGTCAGCAGTGGGCTCTGTGTGTGGCCCCAGGACTCACACATACACACAAGTAATTGAGTGTGGAAATGAGTCACATCAAAAACCACCATCTTTCTTCCTGCATCTATCCTCACACCACCCTTCCTGTTCTCCACACTCCTTTGTTTCATTTATGGTCTTTAAGGGATTTTATTAAGAAACAGGTTCCATTAATCTGTAAACAGCAACACTGTTCTACTTCATGCTCCTTCAACTGTTTCTTATTTTTAAAATCAAAGTGGTGCTTATCAAGTAGTCCTGTTGGATGTTTGTCTGATACTGCAACATAAAGCATGATTCTAACTGTGAGGGGAAGTAAAACAAAGCACTACATCCTTTCATACAGTTCTGAAAAGAAAATGTAATAGTGTGAAAAGTATTTTTATTCATTCCCTCTTAATCTAATAACTCCAAATAAAATCCAGGTGAAGCAAACTTCCTTTGGAACTCCCAGAATAAATAAACCATCTTGAAAAAAGTGAGAAAAAAACCCAAAATGTCAGGTGATGGTCTTCTCTGGTTTGTTAGAGCTAAATTTGGGCCTTGGGGGAGCTTGCTCTGGTGCAGCCGACAGAATCAACGAGGACTCCTGGGTTTGGAAAAGTCTTCAATCAATGGAGGGAAAGTCCGGCTGCCTTCCAACTTAAACCTGTTTCTGGGAAATGAAAAACCTCTTATTTATTAATTAAAAGGAGGTTAAATCCATATTTGCTTAAAATAAGGTAATGCTAGATCTACCAAAGCAGAACTTGTGATTTGGGCCCTGTCCTTTTGGAGCTTTATATCAGCATCTGATCTGTTGGAACATCTCATTATGTTGTGGTTGTTCAAAGAACCATCCTCAAGACTACATTCTAATAATTATTCCTGTCGCAACTTCTCCACTTCAACCTTAAAGTTTTCCTTCTGCAGTTCCTTTTGGACAGTAGTTACTCATTAGACTGTCTGATTAACAATCAGCAGCAGCAAAGGAAGCAGCAAGCAGGCCTGATGATTCTTCCTCCTTTCTAATCATTGTGTTTCTTTTGAAGTGAGGAAAGTTTCCTTTCTTTTTTTAACAAACACTCTGGAGTCAAGCTTTTACCTAATCAGTGTTACTATGGAAACAGAAGCCGAAGGCTAATTTGCATCTGCACAGCTTGTAAAATGACTGCCTGAAGTAGAGAAATAGATTAACCTTAAAAACAAGTTTTAAAAAAGAGAAAAATAAAGATGAAGTTACAGTAACACTTTACAATTATTTAGACAAGCTTTTATTAACTACTAGAGAACGCCTAGAGACCTAATGGGTATTAATGGGTAGTTAAGTGGTACTTAAAGTGGCAGAACCAGTCCAGCCTTATTATGGGACTAATGCAGAGTTGCATGGGAAACACAGAGTAACTAATCAGGAACTAATGAGTAGTTACCATGGAAACCAGAGAGAAACTAATAAGGAACTATGGCTGTGTCCGTACGTAAGCCTAAAGAGCACTATGAGATCACCACATTTTAAACCGAACATCTAGATCAGAGGTCAGAGATTAGCAGAGCGCGGTCGGGATCTGGATCCACCAGCTGGCTAAACCGGACCCAACCTGATTTAAAACATTTAGAAATGACCTCATGTTGTCTGACGACAGCGTCTAACTGTGACTTTTGAGGCCAGAAGAGAGCAAAGATGGCACAGCCACCATGGTAGGAGCCGGAGTCACATGAGCAAAGTGAAAACTAGTATTCTGTCCGAATGGTCATTTAGCTGAATTCACTCAGGGGTGCTACTGCTGCTGTTGGTGAGACGTATCGTGTTTACTTCCCATTTTCACTAATGAGCAGCGTGCTGCCCAGACTATCTCCATCTGAATAATTTTTTCTGTGATATCTCTGTATCTCAGTAACTCTAATTAACTACTTTAAAACATAGCACCTTCTGCTGCACTTTTCTACTGAGCACTT
>NW_015152081.1:20032-21618 GCF_000732505.1 Cyprinodon variegatus | reverse complement strand
GGTTTCCTCCTGTGAACCCCCTTTATACCAAAACGCTGCCAATACGCCATTATACAGTAGCTGGAAGGTAGAAACACGTTCAGCGCTCGTCTGGAACACGGCAGATATGTTGATATGCGTTGGAGAGAAGTTCTTGATAAGTTACGTAGAAGTTATGCAGAAGTTACGCAGAGGTTTAGGATAAGCTAGACGCCACGACTGATGAGGAACTCACACTAAACGGATGTCAACCATCAGATAACTTAACCTCGATCTTATGGCCCACGGATGAGTATACACTGGAAAAATTTCTCGATGTACTCGCCATATGTCGTCATGTTTCAGCGTACTTCAGTGTGCTCATAACTTATATTAAACATACCCATAACTCATCCAATGTATGCCTGCGTTTTTACCAGATGTTCCTTAAGTCAGGCATACGCTGGGCGATTAATGTTGTGTAGGTGAAAGTAAGCACACCGGCTAATACTATCTATGCATGACTGATTCATAGGGAGGAGTCTAGGAGGACACCCAGGGAGGGGAAGACCAAGGAGATCTTGGACAGGGTGCATTTGTGGCAACAAGGAAGAGTTCAGTTTTATTACTGTCTGGTTCAAGGAAGTTCAATAGTAAGGGACAATGGGGTGAGTGAGGAGGTGGGTTTACTGGATAAATAGAGCTGGGTGTCATTAGCGCAATGAAAATGGATGTTGAATTTGCGTAAAATATTGCCTAGGGGATGAAAAGGAGGGGGCCAAGAACTGAGCCTTGAGGGACACCAGAAGTGACAGGGGAAGGGTGGGAAAGATTAAGTTGGTCAGAGAGATATGACCGGAAACAGTCGAGAGGGGTGTGAAAGATGCCAAGAGAGGATAATCTAGGGAGGAATTTTTAATAATTGGATTTTTTTTAATGGAAGCATGAATAAAACAAAAGGTCCAACAGAGCATGCGGTACTTACGAGAGCGTCCTCTCCAGCCTGCTGCCAGGGGAACCAATGATCTCTCCGAGAGTGCAAAATATCTGACCCAGAAAGTCCTGCACAGGAGGAAAGAGAGGTTACCGTTCTAGCCACACATAACTAATACCCTTCACCTTTTATACATTTAAAAAAGGTTTTGGCTTTTTTATGACTATCTGGAAAACAAATATAAAGATTATAATCTGTAAAGTGAGTTGACAAATGAATTAAATCATCACATATATATGCTTAGCTTAGAGAGATTAACACAACCAGCACTCCCAGCATATACCAGTAGAGTGTCGTGAGGTTACAGCTCATTTAATCTAACTGATGTAATTGCCAGGGGGGGAATTTTGATGTAAATATTAAACCTCTAAATCATTTTTGGTTGGTGAGAAAACATTTCACAGAATTTACTTTATTGATGCTGATAAACTACATGAGCTATATCTCTAAAGATAAAACATTATTTCAGACCCAATGCCCACATCATTACTGCATCATTAGTGGTTCCTAGAATTTCTAAAAGTAGAATGGGAGGCAGATCTTTTAGTTCTCAGGCTCCTCTCCTGTGGAACCAACTACCAGTTTTAGTCCGTGAGGCAGACACCCTGTCTACTTTTAAGGCTAGGCTTAAAAC
>NW_015152081.1:15631-18241 GCF_000732505.1 Cyprinodon variegatus | reverse complement strand
AACTGGTTTTCCTTAGATAGAAAACTTTGTATCAATTTGACTGTATGATCTGGTGAACTGTAAAGTGCCTTGAGATGACATGGCGTCAGGCTGACCTGTTGGAGAGGCCATGGTATTCCTCCTCTGACAGCAGTGTCTGCAATTGGAGGTCAATCCAGGACACTGTAGAGGGTGAAGGGAAAGTGAAATCCAGAGAAGTGGAAGGAACTGATGGGGGAGATGTAGAACGGGCAGCAGCTGCAGGTGGTGTGATTCATTGAGGTCGAGTTGAAGGAGGCTTACCTAAAAGCTGAGCAACAGCCACATTGTGATTTCCACTCCACCTCTGGTAAAATTTCCAGAAAACCTAGGGTTGACAGGAGAGCAGTTTGGGGGGTCAAAATCCTTTTGCCATCTGCAGCTTTGCCTACCCATCTCCAAGGTGGGGTAAGGTAGGTGATGTTGTCCAAAGTGATCCGAGTGTTTCTCAAAATCTCTGCTGGGTCCATGCTTTTGGCTGGTTCCTTCTGTCAATGTTTGGTTGAGGACTCAAATGCAGAGGCAGGAAGGCAGAGGTGAGATCTTGCAGTTTTAATGAATGAACACAGGTAACAGAGGCAGGAATCCAAAAATTCAACCTAAAATGATAAACAAACCAGAACTATGGAGACATCAGGGGAAAACAAACATAAGGAGCCAGGGAAAGAAGAGGAGTGATGAGGAACCAGCACAGGGAGAGTATTTATGGTTGAGTGAATGAAGGGAGGACTAACAAGCTGATTAGGAGCAGGTGTGAACAGAGGCTTCTAGGAAAAGAGCTAAAGAAAAGGAAACAAACCCAAGAGGGGAACAGAGGGCAACAAAGAAAAACCTAAGAACTCAAATACATCCAGAAAACACAACAAAAATAGGAATTAACCACTGGAACTAGAAAGCAAAGAAAAACATGAATCAACATGAAACTGAAAACTCAAAGAAATTTTAACAGAACCAAGACCATAAAACCTTGAGGTGACATGTTGTGAATTGGTGCTATAGAAATAAACTGAATTTAATTTAATATAAGAATAAAATAATGACCACAGTATATACAATCAACATTATTAACAATTACAATGCTGCTCGGTACCAAATTATTATTATTGTAAATGACTTTATAATAGTGAGGCGATAAAATACATAAATAAATAATGAGTAATGAAATAACTGTCAGAGAGACGAATTCTACAGTTTGATGGCCCCAAGCAGGAAGCTCTTCCTGTAGCGATCTGTGGAGCAGCTTGATGAAATGAGCTTCTGACTGAAGGTGCTTCTGTGGGCGTCCGGCACATCCTGGTGAGGATGAGCTGAATGATCCAGCATGGATCTGATCCTGTCCAGCATTCTGCTGGCAGAGAGTCCAGCTCTTCACCAACCGGACAGGCCTTGAGGAGGAGTTTGTTCCATCTGTTGGCGTCCTTCAAATTCAGTCTACTGCCCCAGGATGCAACACCATGAAAGATGGCATCGGCCACCACAGACTCATAAAACATCCTTAGCATTGTCAGGCAGATGTTGGAGGACCACAGCAGCCTCAGATAATAGAGACGGCTCTGGCCCTTCTTGTAGAGGGGATTTGTGTTTGTAGTCCAGTCCAGTGTATTGTCCAAGTGCCAAAGTATTTATAATCCTCCACAGGGTCCATGTTGACCCCACAGATAGAAACAGGGCTCAAAGGGGCCTTAATCCTTCTCAGATCCACCAGCAGTTCCTCGATCTTTGTAACGTTGAGCTGCAGATGGTTCTGCTCACACCAGGTGACAAATTTGTCCACATCACCCCTGTACTCTGTCTCCTCACCGTTGTTGATGCATCCAAATATAGCAGAGTCATCAGAAAACTTCTGCAGGGGGTAGATCTCTGTGCAGTAACTGAAGTCTGTGGTGTAGGGGGTGAAGAGGAAGACAATATATGTTCCTACTATGTGAATATATTGTGAACAAAGGAAAGCTGAGAGAAAAGGAGTACATCCCCAGTGTTGGATCTGCAGGAAGGGTTAAACATGTGAGGGGGGGCAACGCTTCAAACACTGTGTACTCAACTGATTCTGTACTGTAGAAACTGCAAGCTTTACATTAAAGCTTCATTAGCATAACATTCAAGTCTGCTATTTTTTACTCTGAGGGCAACAACTCGCGATAAGAGACTCAGAGTAGAGAGACATTTTTAAAAAGCTAATGTAGCATCAATGAGAGACCTCACTCTTTAATCAGTGTTTTCATCCCACAGCTGGAGAAAAGGTCTTAATGCTCTCTATTTGTCTCATTAAGAGGCTTGGAGAAAAGTACAGTTTTGCTTGAAGTGCAAAGGGATAAATGTAATTTAATATCCGCTCATAGGGACATACTTTTAGCATTTAATCTGACCTATGAGTCATCCTGGGTCTGTTTCCAGACACCCCTCTTTGTCTCCCTCTATGCTTCTAACCCACTGGATGTCAGAGATGGATGCAGCAGACAGCCTGGTCCTAATGCTCCTTCCTGTCTCTCGTCAGGCACTTAGCAACCACTCAGTTAACAGGAGAGCTCAACCAGCAATTAAAGGAATAGTACACCCAAAACATGATTAGCCTTCATTTTCTACTCACCCCCA
>NW_015152081.1:11824-14651 GCF_000732505.1 Cyprinodon variegatus | reverse complement strand
GTTCAATGAGGTTCCAAAAAAAGTTTCGTGAAGAAAAACCGTTCCTGTCTTGTTTTATTTAGCATTTTGAAAACCGGAATTTTCCTTTAAGAGATGTAACCATGGTTATTTTTAAAAGAAGAATCTTACTTCTCATGAGCTGTGCCTTTATCCGCTCCTCATTAGTGCTTGACTGTAACAGCGTGAACTCTGATGCTGCGTTCACAACAGAAACACTAAGCATAAAAAAAAACTTTAAAATGCAGAAATTGGGACGCTGGATTAAACTGCAATAGTTGCCTTGACGATTCGACGCTCTGGATGGTCATCTGCTCTGCTCTGTAGCTTCAAGCTAGAGAGCAGTCTGGCTTTATTTACTTTATGAGTTGGAAACCTTGCTTCAACACCTTTAAGCAAAAAAAGTCCATCTTCAAACATCCTCTGTTCATCAGTTCATCACGATTATGATCCCAATAAAATATGCAGTTCTTGTTCTGAGTGCCAGACCTCCTGCATACACTGAAAATAAATTATGCAACCGCTTTTGGCATTTACTTAATAATATTTAGTTACTTTAACACAACTGGAAGAGTAGCAGCAATCATTGAGTCAGTTAATAATTAGAACTCTTTTGAACATTTAACCCTTTGTTTCCTTCATCCAAATTTTAAAGCAAGAAAACCTCTTCTGTTTGTAAGTTTGTATCGTCCACCAGGTCCTTACTCTGAATTTTTAGATGAGTTTTCAGAGTTCCTTTCTGATTTGGTATTAAATACTGACAGGGTCATCATAGTGGGGGATTTTAACATCCATGCTGACATTGAAGGCGATAGCTTAAAAGCAGCCTTTAATGCTATCTTAGACACTATTGGCTTTGTTCAAAATGTGAATTGTCCCACACATTCTAATCTTCATACTTTGGATCTTGTGCTGACATATACAATCTTGGTATAATCCCTGCTCTAAGTGGGTCGCTCTTTCAGCTGTTTTAGAGTCTCCATACTCCAGTTAATGATCAATGAATTACTGAATTAGTTGATGATTATTTCAATAATCATTTTGTCGTGCCCTTCTGTTCCAAAAAATACCAACATTTCCAAAAAAGGCTGTTGGTGGTAACAGGTGGTTTTTGGCTTTGTACGCACTTCTGGCTTGGCTCATTTATTGTAAAAGCAAAGACCAAATAATTACTAAATATGTCTTTCAACTTAGTAGAAAAGAAAAATAATGTTAATTTAACTTTTGAAGCCCTAAAAAAGTGGTACAATTTTTTAAAAAAAACCTCCCTTCCACACCAGACATTACCAACCAATCCACCAGCACCAGCTGTGTTCCTAATTACTCCAATTAGAGGGAGGGTCTAACAATTAACACGGTCATCTAAACAATTCCAAATAGAAATAATACATTACACATTTTGGTTCTAAATTAACTTAAATATATTCTACCTACCAAAAGAAGAAAAATAAATTGGTAGAAATAGAAAATTACAAAAATTTTGCATAAATGGCCACAACACAGTCTGATTAATCCGATTAAATGTTTCAGGCCGAGTTAAAAACCAATTTCAGCCGTCACTACAAGCTCATCCTAGATGAGAGAATCAAGAAGTATTTAGCTGGTTTTCCTTAGACATTTTGATCTAATCTGACTGGATGATCTGATTGAATTATCTCTGGAAAGTGAGATGTGTTTTGAAATAGCTCTATAGAGTATAAATAAACTAAACTGAATGAAAAGCAGCTCATCTGCTGGAAACATCCTTGATATTCTGCATTCCTGTGAGAGGAACCTTCCTTTCTTCCAAAGCCTGGATGTGTTTGTGGTTTTTAGTCATTAGAGAGCAGACATAATGGAAAAACATCCCTTTTCATGGACATAAAAAAGCAAATAATCCAGATAACATTGAGGCCTTTATTCAGGCTGTTTTTAAGACAAGACTATTTTCTGTCAGGAGGAGGAGAGGCAAAGGCCAAAGGAGCAGACTGTGATCCAGGCTCAGGCTCCCAGAGGCTCCTCCTAAGGCCGGGCATGCACTGTATGATACTTTCGATCGTTACGCAGTTGCAGCTCAAACTGTATGATGAAACCACAGAGTTTAAAGTTCACAGCTCACCATGTTTTTTCTTCCACTGTATGGCCCAACGCTCTGATGTGATCTACCTGCTCACATATGTACGTCCAAAAACCACACGGACTAAGCACCAAGAGATGACACTGGTGGGAATCGTCAATCTGGAAGAAGGAGAAGAACTCCCTTGTTTGCACATGTTGGTAGTCGATGTTCTGGTGAATCGGCCTGTAGAGCAACAGACATTCAATATGGTCCTTCCCAGTTAAAAGCCAGCCGAATGGCAGTAAAATCCCCTCCAACTTCCATCCACTGGCCTTCTCCTGGGCGTGCATATTTTTTTACTCTGACTCCACCCTTACACTGAATTACAGGGTCTGACCAGGAGATGGCGCTTCTCTTTAGATCTTAATGTCCACAAATAATGACAGAAAGAATATTTTAGTACAAAGATTGATGTTTAAAAAGGAATAGTATGGGGACAGCAAAGGACCAGCCAAGGACCATCCAAGGACCCGCCAAGTACCAGCCAAGGGCCATCCAAGAAACAGCCAAGGACCATCCAAGGGCCAGCCAAGAACCAGCCAAGGACCATCCAAGGGCCAGCCAAGAACCAGCCAAGGACCATCCAAGGGCCAGCCAAGAACCAGCCAAGAACCATCCAAGGGCCAGCCAAGAACCAGCCAAGGACCATCCAAGGGCCAGCCAAGAACCAGCCAAGGACCATCCAAGGGCCAGCCAAGAACCAGCCAAGGACCATCCAAGGGCCAGCCAAGA
>NW_015152081.1:7601-9262 GCF_000732505.1 Cyprinodon variegatus | reverse complement strand
AGGGTGGAGGCTCTCTAAGGGTGCAGGCGCTCTAAGAGTGGAGGTGCCCTCAGGGTGGAGGCACTCTAAGGGCGGAGGCGCTTTGAGGGTGGAGGCGCTCTAAGGGTGGAGGCGCTCTAAGAGTGGAGGCGCCCTCAGGGTGGAGGCACTCTAAGGGTGGAGGTACTCTAAGGGTGGAGGCGCTCTGAGGGTGGGGGCGCTCTGAGGGTGGAGGCGCTCTGAGGGTGGAGGCGCTCTGAGGTTGGGGGCGCTCTAATGGGTGAAGCGTTCTGAGGGTGGAGGCGCTCTAAGGGTGGAGGCGCTCTAAGGTTGGGGGCGCTCTGAGGGTGGAGGCGCTCTAAGGGTGCAGGCGCTCTAAGAGTGGAGGCGCCCTCAGGGTGGAGGCACTCTAAGGTTGGGGGCGCTCTGAGGGTAGAGGCGCTCTGAGGGTGGGGGCGCTCCGAGGGTGGGGGCACACTGAGGGTGGGGGCTGATGGACCTACAGTTACTCCACCAGAAACGCTTTCATTAGGTTTTTGTATTTTCCAACAATGAGCTCAAAGATTTATTGAATATTTTCCTGTTGCTGAGAACACAAGAGAACCAGAGTACACAGACATTTATTGTTATAGTTAGACATTAATGTATAAAAAAATAACAAATAACAGCCGATTCCGACTTTAAATCTGCAGCTCTCCTTGCTTCTCTCTGTCTCTGTCTGATTTATCAACCTCTTTACTAATATAATGATGCCAGAAAGAACATTTCAAAAAATATAGAAGCTCTGCAGTCTGATTCTGTTCAATAAGACAAAATGTTAATTTTAACCTGGAACTGGGAGTCATGGTCCTCTAAAAGCCAAGATTTTATAACTAGTAAAGAAGAACAAACTATGTTTTCTCAGCTTCTTGCATTATATTACCAACTTGTATAATTGTTGCCATTTTTAGCTGAAAAAGCTCTGGATGTCTAACGACGTCCAACGATGGCATCTCTAATCTTTTACCCAACCCGTCTGCTAACTTTTACTTTGACATCTATCAAACTAGCTGCTTGTTAATGCTGCTTTGTGTCTCTCCTCCTCCATGTACCTACTATGTGTGCAGTGAAATGCGACTGCAAATCAGACGTCTCTAAACAACAGATGCGATGATGTCAGCGGTGATGATAGCAGCGCGAAAGAGAAAAAAAACAGCGACTCAAAATGCTATGAACACAGTTAGCTGCACCCGACCTCTGTTACCTTTGGCTAAAGTTAAAAAAGACAGAAACTAATGGTGGGAACTATCCACACCAGTCCTTCAGAAAGTTACGCCTGTGCAATATAAACTTAAAGTTGTAGGGAAGTCATATTTAAATGTCAAATCATTCTGGCTTAAACACGTATATAAATGTACTCTTTATTAGACTATATTGTCCCAAAAGTTAGAAAATTTCTATTTTTAAAAGAATCCTGTCCTAAACTCTGTGTTATTTCATTATTTTATGCAGGGCAGTTAGTTCTACATCAGCCTGAACACCTTAATTCAGCCAATCATATATCAACGGTCATCTGTCAATCAAATGTTTTCGGTCATAGCATCTTGTTCATATGTTGCAGGTGATATATGCAACGGTTGAAATCAGAAATCATAATCATTTCCTTTCCCATTGAGTTCCGTCCCAGTGTTCACGGGGATGGA
>NW_015152081.1:0-1248 GCF_000732505.1 Cyprinodon variegatus | reverse complement strand
CTTATTTTTCTTCTGACTTCTAATCATTACATTTTAACACAACTATCTGTACTTTCTATTCCTTACATTTTTAAAACAATCGTTACTCTTGGCTTCGGTTTAATGCAGAGGTCAGAGGATCCACCTGCTGGCTAATCCGGACCCAACCTGATTTAAAACATTTATAAATTACTGCATGTTGTCTGAGGACAGTGTCTAAACGTCACTAGCGCCGCTTCTCCTGTTACCCTGAAATCCCACATCCTCCACTCCCCACATCCTCCACTCCGCAAAGCAAAGCCTACAGCTTCCGCAGTTCCTCTAGTATCGCTGCGCTCCGACTTATCCTCTGAGCTCAAGGAGAGCATGCGCGATATTATCATTAAATTTGTAACAAAACATGCAGAAATGAACGCTTAATTTAATGACATATTAAAAAAATCCCCATCAGCATCCAGCAGATGTGCGGTTTCTGCTGGAGATGAGAAATCTGCTTCCTGGTCTGTTGAAGAACCAATAGTTTGCATCCAATCTTTTAAATAAACGGTGTTAGTTTTTTGAAATGTATAAGAATTTTATGTTCTAATTTGTAGTTACCGATCTGTTGTTACTATATTTTAATTTCACAAACCGGATCTTCTCGCCGTTCTTTTTCCTGTTTGGTGCGATTGCAATACCGGAGCAGAGCCTGAACATTTAGAGTATGTTTGGCTCAACCTGCTGCTGTGAAGCAGGATTCTCCACCATGAACAGAATCAAAAATAAATATAGATCCAGGCTCTGAATGAACTCCTTGATATGTGCTTGAGAATGGCTTAGTCTCCATTCATACCCAGGTTTAAAGCCTTGCAGGGCAGCATAAAGCTCACTGCCAACATTAAGACAGAAAACAAGGAAGAAAAATAACAAACGCTCAGTTCAGGTGTTTGATAAAATATGGGAATCAGGAAATTGTCTATAAACCAAACTGAACGATTGTTGTTCTCTACTGCAAAAAACACTTTATATTTTAAAATAGAAACATTTTCTATTTTTTTTTTAATATTTCTTAATTTAAAAAATTCTATGTATAACATGGATGCATAAACACCTCATTTTATTTCAGTGTTAAATTCTGTTTAAAGTAACAGATCATTAAAAATGTCTCTGGACCTTTACTGGTTGATGATTTTCTTTAATTGGTTACCCCAGGTTAAATGTTTATAAATATTTATTTCCCGTCATGTGCTCCATCCAATGCAGATCATTGGCTCCATCCACATCTAGTGA
>NW_015152080.1:110432-116164 GCF_000732505.1 Cyprinodon variegatus | reverse complement strand
TGGGGAAGTGTGGACTTCTTTGCGGTCTGGGCCAAACTGTCGGAAAACTGTAAATGCCACACAAATTAGGGTTACATTTTCGGAATCCTGACAAAAATCCCTACGTTTTGATGTATAATTTATTTCAACTGAGTGAAAAATGAGGAAGTGAGAACAATTTGCTCAGAAAAACCAGAACAGCTCAAAAGCTAGAGCACGCACTCTAGCTATTGAAGAATTCCGTCCATAGACTTCTATTATAAATCTGAAAATTTTAGAATTTTCTTTTAAAGTTTGAAGTTTCACTGAAGCAAAACTGTAAAAGTTAGCAAAAAGCCGAGTTAAACAGTAATAGCAGAAAGACACAGAAACATTTTAAAAGTTGAATGGTGTTTCTAGCTGAAAGTATGCTGAAGTAGTTAAAGGTCAAAGATGATGAAGTTTTAGCTGAATTTTGCTGAAATCTAAGAAATCTACATACATTTCGATGGGACAAAAAAATCGCAGAAAAAGTTGAATATCGTAAAAACTACAAAAAATATCTTTACCAAAAGACATAGCATAATTCTCCTGAACAAGCTGAACGTTTTGATACCAAAATTGTTGAAATCGGTGGAAAACTGCGGGACTAGTTAGAGTCAGAAAAATTAAAAGTGAACAACAATAAGTCGGAATGCATAAGCATTCCCACTTGATAACCAGGCTACATGCAATTTTAAAATTATTTTTGCACATGTTTGCATTCATAAAATGGCCAGAAATGAGCACTATAAGCGGATTTCTTGATTACTATAAGCAAATTATTTAAACAGCATTTGTAAAGAAATGATTCTGTCACAAGCCTTTTGATCTATATAAGCGGTTGATTACTATATCCATGACCACCATAAGGGGATTTCACCGTATATTGAATAAACAAATTGTAAGAAATAATCTTTAACAGTAATACAACAAAGCTACACCACGATATCTGTGCAAACACTGTCAGCCTGAAGGCATCAAAATGTGTTAAGTGTGGAGATCCTGCATGAATAATATATATTGCATTACTGAAACATAAATTCTGAGATCCTGCTGTGTTTGTTGCAGACTGTGATCCACCCTGCTGTTTATTATTCATCAATTTACAAACAACTTCTGATTTGATAAATACACAAAGCCTGCGGTTTAAAGGAGGGATAAAGTGAAAATAGAGGAGTTGTGAGCTCAGTCTGCAGTAGAAGTTAAAGTGTTAAGCAGTCAACTTACTGCATGTCAACATTTCTGCAGAAAATTGTTTTAGTTATGGGTTCTTAATGCCTGAAGCCATCTTGAGCAAGTCGTTAAGATATTGTCATGTTGGGGTTTAGGCGTCTAACCCACATGCAGAAAACACTCTTTCAGACAAGGGAAAAAGTTAAATGATTTATTTAACAATGTTCACAAGCAAATGTGCATAGATTCAGGGTTCGTCGGACTGGTCACGGGAGGGAGGCCACTAGAGGAGGACAGATCAGTTAGGGTGGATCCAGGAAACTTGCAGTTCAAATGTGACTTGGATTTATACCTGCTCAGAGGGTTATCTGATCAGCAGCGGGGGAACCTTGTGGGTCCAGAGGCTGGTCGGCAGGCTGAGGGCTGAGGACAGAGGCAGAGACAGAGACGGAGGACAGACAGGCAGGTTCCAGGAAGCGTTTGTTTCCTCCAGGATCAGGCAGGTATCCAGATAAGTCAGGATCTGAGAGGCAGAAGAACACAGGGTCAGACTGTTAACAAAACAAATCAGATTTCAGATCTGAGAGGCTGGCTCAGGTTTTGCTGTACCATTACTGGCAAACACTCTGGCAGGGAAGTGTCAGCCTCCTCCTTAAAGGAATAGTACACCCAAAACATGATTAGCCTTCATTTTCTACTCACCCCCATGCTGAACAAAACGCTGGAGTACTTTTTTGATATCTCAAATGCATCTGGAGATCTGGGAGGCTTCTTGCTGTCTGCTGACATTCAAATAATGGAGGTCTATGGCGCCCGAGACAGAAAGGTCCATAAAAGTCCACAAAAAACGTGTCAATATTCCTCCATACTGCTCGTCCAAAGTATTCCAAGTGTCCTGAGTGGGTAGCATCCAGAATTTACTCGAAACGAAGTCATTTAGAATGTTTTTAGAGCATAAACAGTAGTGTATAGGATTTCCTGAAAGCGCGCGCCGGCGCGTTCATGACGCTACGGAAGCTGGCAGACCAAACCAGATGAAAGTGCGCATTCAGCGTCCACTCTGCCGATAATGCAAGCGTAGAGGAAGAAATGTGCTGTTTACCTGTGCAAAGAAAGAAACAACGAAAGAAAAATGTCTGAGGACTTCAGTGTTGAGGAAGAGCATGAGTTCTTTGCCGAGCTGAATGCGCACTTTCATCTGGTTTGGTCTGCCGAACGCGCCGGCGCGCGCTTTCAGGAAATCCTATACACTACTGTTTAGGCTCTAAAAACATTCTAAATGACTTCGTTTCGAGTAAATTCTGGATGCTACCCACTCAGGACACTTGGAATACATTGGACGAGCAGTATGGAGGAATATTGACACGTTTTTTGTGGACTTTTATGGACCTTTCTGTCTCGGACACCATAGACCTCCATTATTTGAATGTCAGCAGACAGCAAGAAGCCTCCCAGATCTCCAGATGCATTTGAGATATCAAAAAAGTACTCCAGAGTGTTGTTCAGCATGGGGGTGAGTAGAAAATGAAGGCTAATCATGTTTTGGGTGTACTATTCCTTTAAGTAGGCCTCATGATGAGCAGATGGGAAACAGGTGTCGAAGTCAGCTCATGCCCTCAGGAGAGATCTCGTGCGCCCTCTGGTGGAGAAAGTAGACAAACCTCCAGATCCCAACAGATATGGCAATGTACCATTAATGGGTAATTACAAGATATTCACTGAATAATGACAGGAGGAAAGTTCTTAAGTTGGCCTGTACAAAGAAGAAACCAGAGCCAGAATATTCCTGATAAATCAGTAAGGTACTGACGTTGATCCTGTGTCTAATTCTTATCTGCAGAAGATTGAAAAGATGGGTAAGAGTATTTTCCTAGAGGTAGAAATAAAGAGGCTTATTCCCTGATGGTATTTATCTGTAAATAATGCAACTGATTTTGGGCATAGATATACTTTTTGAACATTATCTTCTTGCATCATCTTCAGGACCATCATCACCTCCTTCCTTATTATCAGATTTTTATCCCCCCAGAGTCTTTGGTTTTGTCTCTGCAAAGCATCTACTGAGCATTCTCTACAGCAGTCAAAAGCACTTGCAGAGTAACCTACAGCGTTTGTATATTTGTGACTGCAGCACCTTCATCTGAACTTGTTTGAACTCTACGTTCATCTTCAGCAGCATTGCTTCCATTCAGTGTCTCTAAAGAAGCCGGCTGGCATGTGAGGTCACTGGTGAACCTCTGAGGATGTGACCAGGTAGGTTTTCAGGAATCTTTCTTTAGTTAATTGTTGGTCCAGAGGAATGCAAAAGGTCAGACCCTTGAAAGCAGAGACAAGCAGAATTATCAAATGGACAAACCAGAGTCCAGAATTCGAGATAGAGTCAAAGCCAGGTGATACGATATCCAGAGGCAACCCAGGAAGAAATCCGAGAGTGAGATCAGGGCACAGAAAACTGTTCAGAGATCCAAAAACACACTTTGACAGGTCCCATAGGGTTCAGGCCAAGAAAATCAGGAGGCAGATTTGGGTCAAAATCAGGCAGGCAGACAGGTATACCAGCCTGGCATCACATTGACAGAACCAGTCCTGGGACCAGTTGCTGTAGCAGCCAGGGTCCAAGACTAACCTCTAAAAGCAAGACTGCTCAAGATCATTTTGTGGGGACCCCCCAAAGGTCCCACACATGCCAGGGAGGCACCAACCCAACACAACACTTAGAAAAACGGTAGGACCAAGGTATCCAACCTGGTTAGCCAGACCATTAGAAGTCAAGAAGGGATGCTTACTAGAGTCAAGATTTATATATGGGAGAACACCAGTAACATAAAAAAATATTTAAGCCATTGGGGTAGAAGCAGAAGGACCATACCGTGCCTCCGGAGTCATCTATGCAGAAAGAAGGCATCTTGTTTAATGGACTGAAATCAACTGACCATTTCCCAAATCCTTAAAAAAAATTAGCAAACTAAAACAAACTCATATTGACTCACTGAATGAAAATTACTTAATGCATTTGTGTTTATACCCTTGAACCCAATAATTTACATCCATTGCGGTTATTTTTTCAGTTTGTGCAATGCTTTAGGGCTCATGGTACGACCACAGTGGTGACACAGGGACCATGTTTTCCATAATGGTCAAATTAACTACCCAGTCATTAAGACACATATTTATATGAGAATGGCCCACTGTGGTAAGCCCATAGCCTGCCAGATGTTGAAAGGGTAATATTATTGTCATTACTGTTAATATGTAGTAGAAGTTTTATTAGAAGTTTTATTAATATAATAATATAATTTAATACAATCAATCATTTGTACAGAACTTTACTGTTGTCACTTTATACCAGTGTTTGTAACCTTAGCCTTAGCCATTTAGCTGTTCACACCAAGTGTGATGGTCTTTTTGTATATATTTAATGTATTTTTTATATATATTTTTAAATATTTTTTATATTTTGTATTCTTCTTTTTTTCTACTGTACTGTTCACTGTGATGCAACGCTGCAATTTTCCCACTGTGGGACAAATAAAGGATTTTCTTAGCTTATCTTATTAGAAGTATGGGAGGATGGTCATTTAAGAAGGGGGATGATTTTTAAAAATGTTTTAAGAAGGGGGAAGCCATTCCCTCTCATTCCCACTCAACTCTAGTACTTCCTCTATGCATGTAACTATCGCCTATGTCACCCTTTACTGAACCTGTTTAGCAGCCTTTATTCTCCAGAGCTTATTGTTGAATTTAATATCAACTGCATTGTTTTATCAACATTTGTATAATGCATAAATATGAAAATATTAATAGTAGTTTGAAATGGATAATGACTGCAAATTGGCGTCTGTAGACCTAGGATAAATGTGACAGATTTAGTTTGAGAGCTGATTGAGAAAACTAAGATACAATTTTAAAAACTGTTCTCCAGCTGACAATCAATGTGTACACAAAATGACACACTGTAATTGTTTCTTTACTGCTGTGTTCTTCTGTTTCTTTTTTTTTTTTCAAAGAGTGTATTCTCTGCTGCCCTGTGAGACAGGGTGTTCACAGCATCTCCCAGAGGGGTCCACACATACAGCTACTGAAGCCTTGTTAGAGCCTATAATGAGCCATAAAATTGCTCAGCTGTATCTAACATGCATGTGAGTATCACCTGTCTACAGAAATACACACACACACACACACATTGCTCTCTCCCACAGGAACAAATAAAGCCATATTGTCCCTGGTCTGATTGCTGTGATAATTAATGTAGCATACGACCAGAAAAACACACTGAGACCAATTATACCGGAGAGAAAGTGAATCAGAAGGGAAGAGATGGAAAGAAAAGAGTGGTGAACAGGAGCAAAGAGACACTGTGGAATTGAAGGAGAGAAAGATTGTTGGGGAAGAAACATATATCTATTAGAAAACTTTTGCAATAAAGACTTTCTCCTCTACAATCATAAAGGCTAACAAACCTAACAGGAAACTACAGGCTTCTAAGGGAGATATTCCCTTTTCCCCAAATGTAATTTGTTGTGCAATATACACTAAACATAAGTTGATTTAACATTTAA
>NW_015152080.1:107713-109764 GCF_000732505.1 Cyprinodon variegatus | reverse complement strand
GCTCATTTTTCTCTGTTTTCTCTGATCCTCATCAGGTTCCTTAACAGTCATTTTTGCAAGCAACTTGCTCATGCGTTCTTTCTACCGTATTTCTAATAATACATTTTATTTAAAAGGGACCTTTCTGCACACTCAATAAGCATAAACAGTTTTGAGTAGTGATTGAAAATGGAGAAGTGAGTTAGCGTTTCTAAGAAAAGATGACAGAGAGTTCCAGAGGCGGGGGCAGAACAGCTGAATACTCTGCTCCCCGTGGTAGTGAGACAGGTGGAAAGGATGGACATGTGTAAAGCAGACGAGGATCTGGGAGTGCAGATGGGGATGGGAACATGCAGGAGATCTGACAGATATGGGGGTCAAGGTGGCGAAGCGTCTTGAATATTACCAGAGGTATTTTGTATTGAATGAGGAACTAAACAGGGAACCAGTGGAGCTGTTGGAGGACCGGGTTGATGTGGTGGACAGAAAGTTTCTTCTTATAATGCAGGCAGATGAGGTCTGCACCAGTTGAAGTTTATGGAGTGACTTTTAGGGAAGGCCAAATAGGAGAGAGTTGCAATAGTCCAGTCAGGAGGTGATGAGGTTGTGGACAAGTATGGTGGCAATATGAGCGGTAAGGGAGGGACAGAGGCGGTTAATGCTTCTTAAATTAAGTAGGAAGACCAAGAAATGTCATTTATATGGGATTGAAAGAACAGGGGGAGGGAGGTGCACTGGAAAAACAATCTAGAAATAAGTAAAAAAAATCTTAGATTAAGTATATTAACCTTAATTTGAGTAGGTAAATGCGATGATTTGCCAATTGAATGAGTATTTTTACTCTTAAAATAATATATTTAGATAAAATGCACTTGAAATAAGACAATGTAATTGTGTTTTCTCATTTTAATGTAAGTTGTCTTGTTCCATTGGCAAAATGTCTTTTACCTCCTCAATCCAAGAGCAAATGCACCTATTTTAAGAAAAAATGACTGATACAGATTTGTTTTTTTCCAGTGTGGTGGTTGTAAGGATGATGGTTTTGTGATGAGGTAAAATTAGGTATCATAAGTTGAAATGGATGTTAAATTTTCCTGAAGATATTACCAAGGGAATGGATATAGATGATGAAGAGGAGGGGCCAAAGAACAGAGCCATGGGACACACCTTATGTGACGGGGGGAGGGAAAATATGAGGGTCTTGTGTTGAATGAACTGAGTGCAGCCAGATAACTGGGAAGTCAACCAGCCAATGGTGTGTTGGAAAAAAAAACCTGCTAAGGAGGGTGGTGTTATAGATGGTATCAAAAGCTGCACTTAGGTTGAGGAGGATGAAGATAGTGAGTAAACCTATAATTTGTAATTGGTGGCAAATAAAAATTGTTTCTTTTATCACAACAATTTGGCAATTAAACTGTTTTTGTACTGCATTACAGCCATACAAATTCAAAGGTTATATCAAACTGGTAGAGGATTTTACATGTTCTGAGATCTAAGCTGAAAAGCAGAGGGAGTTATGATTTATAGCAACAATGCTGCCTCTAATATCGAAAGTCTGGTAAATAAAAGGAATTTGATTTGGTTTCTAAATCAGTCAAAATGAAAATTCTGAGTACCAATATACCAAGATATTGTTCTCATATTGTTCTCTCATTCACTCTCAAGTGTTCACTTACCAGTTTAATAATAAAGTTGAGGAAAAGAAAATCAGTTTTACATCCAGCTTCTTCTTTCACCCTGCGCCAACGAACAAAATCTTTTTCCTTTTTTTTTCCTTTCAAATTTTCTCTTTTGAGCCTTCCCAGAAGTTTTAAACTTTTTCCTTGCCTTATGATCAGCAATCGAGCAGGCGGGAAAAAAGTAGAGCAAAAGCCTTAGCTCCATGGCGATACAGCCTGTGGGCGTAAAGCGATACGTTCTTCCAGGTCACATGACCTGGCCACTGACGGTCTTTCACCTCCTAACCTACATAGTCGGTATTTTAAGAGGGGAGCCCCGCTTGTAACATTAGCTACGTTTACATGCGCAAAATTTCCCCGATCCGATCCAAACCTTGGTTGATCGGAAATTCA
>NW_015152080.1:105103-106258 GCF_000732505.1 Cyprinodon variegatus | reverse complement strand
CAGATAGATTGATTGATCTAGCTACATTACATCTAAATTATTCTATGGAGTTTAATTTTAGTTTAAAACATGGCAAGAAGACCACCCTCCATCTTGGTGAAGCTAATCTTAAGCAGCAGCATCTACTCACTCCAGGAGCTCCAGGTTGGAGTCTGGACTCTGCAGCAAAGCCAGCAGCTGCTGAACATCTGCATCCTTTAGGTTGTTTCCTCTGAGGTCCAACTCTTTCAGATGGGAGGGGTTAGACTTGAGAGCGGAGACCAGAGAAGCACAGCTGCTGGGAGACAAACTGCAGCCTTCCAGCCTGAATGGAGGAGCAGAGGAGGGCAACATCTAAACAAAATACAATCTGATAATCGCCTGCAGCTGATCATAGCATAAATAATAATATCCAAATGATTACACATATCAGAATAGAAATAAAAATAAAAGCAAGAAAAAGCATCTTCTCTAAATATGAATCCATCAAACCACTCACAGGATTAACTCATTTTATTTTAAAAAATAGATCAAATTCACAGATGATGAGAGGAGAAATTTGTCTAAGAAAGTTTTCCAGCTCCACATTTTTCTGGTTGTAAAACCTTCTGATTAAACCAAGGTTCACTGTTTGGTCAGCTTGTTTCTAAAGAGATAAACCAGGTTGCTGGAATTAAACCTTTGCTTAAGAAACTGTCTCTTGACCCAGATGACTTGGTTAATTATAGACCTATATCCAATCTTCCTTTCTGATCTAAAATTCTTGAGAAAGTAGTTGTCAAACAAGTGTGCGATCACTTACACCATAATTAACTTTTTGAACAGTTTCAGTCTGGCTTTAGAGCTCATCATATCACTGAAACAGCTCTGATGAAAGTCACTAAAGATATTCTCATGGCCTCAGATAATGGACTTGTATCTGTGCTTGTCCTATTGGATCTGAGTGCTGCATTTGATACAGTTGACCATAATAGTCTTTCAGAAAGACTTGAATATTATGTTGGAATTAAAGGAACAGCACTAGACTGGTTTAAATCTTATCCATCTGATCGATTTCAGTTTGTTTACGTTAATGACTAATCTTCCTCATGCTCAAAGGTTACCTATGGAGTACCACAGGGATCAGTGAAAGGACCAATTCTCTTTTCTATATATATATATATATATATATATATA
>NW_015152080.1:103054-104631 GCF_000732505.1 Cyprinodon variegatus | reverse complement strand
GTTTTTTCTCTGGCCAGAAGTTCGATGGCAAATCCTCCCTCTTCAAGTTGGCGATCCAATGACCAACCCGTCCGTGGAGGATCAGGAATCAGAAAGGTGGAATAACTTTTTTTTTTCACTTTTACCCGATGTATTCCAGCATCCAACTGCCATGTATGTGGGCATTGTAAGTTTCACTATAGTTCTGGTGAATTCTAATGGTGAAGTCCATTAAAATCTTCAATAATTGTTGTTGATTGCAGATGTGTCTAGTAGTCCCCATTGATTTTGCTTGTAAAGAGAATGGCAAAGAGAATGGCGCTAGGCTTACCGCACCATGACGTCACTGCCGGGAGATGGCAGGAGGGAGGTTTTACTATATTTGGGCAAAAGTGGCAGCTCCCAGACCCACAACGAAAATTAAAAATATTGTATTTATATTTTGGCTGACTAATACTAAATTCGTTAAATCACCGCAAACTTATTAGTTTTAGGTATAAATAATGATCCATTGATTATTCCTTACAGTTAAATCAAATGATATCTCTAGATGTTTGTATACAGAAGACAGCACATATCCCTACATATTTTGGCTTCAAACAAGCTGCCAGATCCTAAAAAGGCTTCAAAAAAACTTTTCTGTCTAATTTCCTGGGATTCTGGTGAATATAGAGTCAGCTGAACAGGACCATCACCTCAGTGTGTTTATTCTGCAGAGTGGACTCTTCAGGAAGCCACAGATCTCCTTCACTCCAGCATCCTTCAGATGGTTGCTGCTAAGGTCCAGCTGGCTCAGATGGGAGGGGTTGGACTTTAGCGCTGAGACCAGAGTGGAGCAGCTGATCTCTGACAAACTGCAGTTCTCCAATCTACAGAGGGAGACATTCTGGTGAGGAGCAAAGGAAATGAAGTGCAGTTGAATCTGAAAAAGTTTTAAAAAGACAGTAATAATAATTTAACTTTATTGATCTCACATTTAACCCATCCCCTTGGGGAGCAGTGGGCTGCCAATGTACGGCACCCGGGGAGCAGTGTTGGGTTAAGGGTCTTGCTCACAGACCCAGAGTGGCAGTCTGTGGGAGTGGGGCTTGAACTCAGAACCTCTGGGATCAAAGCGCAATGCGCTAACCACTAGGCCACCACTCCCCGAAGCTAACTAATCTATCTAAATAAAAAAACGTTGTAATTATAATTATTCATAATTGTATTTTTTCCATTTAGAGCAGTGGTTTTGATGACAGGATGTAAATGTAGATCACAACATATTTCAGTAAATGATCGGTATAAAGACCAATGCTAGCATACCTTAGGATTTGTAATTTACTGTTTGAATTCTCCAGTCCGAGACATAGATGTTTCAGTCCAGAGCCGCTCAGGTTGTTCCAGCTCAGATCCAGGTCAATCAAATGGGAGGGTTTGGATCTCAGAGCTGAGGCTACAACCTGGAGGTGGTTCCCTGAAAGTCCACATCGGTGGAATCTGGGATTAAAGACAGAAAACAACAAAAAGCAATACACCTGTGTACGGAATGATACAAATTCAACTAATGATGAGCACAGTCTGAGATCTGGATTTAATTCATGACATTTGAACCAAAC
>NW_015152080.1:86616-100039 GCF_000732505.1 Cyprinodon variegatus | reverse complement strand
ATGATACAAATTCAACTAATGATGAGCACAGTCTGAGATCTGGATTTAATTCATGACATTTGAACCAAACAGTGACCCTCCTCAGCCTGTGCGGCTGTCAGTCTGCCTGCATGTCACATGATCCTCTGGGAAACACCTTCATGGGAGCTTTATGTGGGCAGAGGAAGCTGGACTGGAGCTGAGTAAATGTTAATTTTCACGAGTTCTCTTTCCAGCAGAACCAGAACTAGGCTTAGTGTTCTGCTGGGGCCGACCGGTGTTCAACACTGAGCCTAGTTCTAGTTCTGCTGGAGGGTTCTTCCTGTTAAAGCGAGTTTTTGTCGACTGTCGCTGCATGCATGCTCAGGGGGAGGGATTGCAGCATGTCAAAGACCCAAAGCTATAATGTTGTAGATCAGTTATTTCCAATCCTAGGGCTCGGCCCGGTACCATTCCATGTCCAAATGTTGTTTTATTGTAAAAAAAAAATCACAGTATTTCCTCGGTTTCATCCGTCTGTGAATCCCCCTTGACGTATGTCTGCCATGACGCTGTCAGTCACATGATTGGTCGCTGATTGGTCTGAAACTCCACTGTTTCAGATAAACTAAGGGCTCAGTGCTCCACTGATTATCATGGGCAGTTATTTTCATGCAAATTGTTTTCTTGTGTTAAAGACCTGTTTAATGTTACCATGGTAACCAGAGAGTAGTACAGTGAGAAAGGTTGGGGGCCATTGACAGATTTGTAAGTGAGTCATGGATGAGGGATATAATGGGAATGTCTGAAATAAATTAATTCTTGCATCATTTAATTATCCATCCATTCATTCATTACTCCATCCATTCATCAGTCCACTCATTTATACAATAATTCTTCCATTAATCTTACCATTCTTTCTGTTAAAAAAACCCCAAATCAGACTCTGCACCACACTGATAAAACCAAATCAAAATACTGCATATCTGCTGATAGCTGTACTAATTGAAATTTTGTTTTGTACAAACTGTACATATACAAAATGACAATTAAAGTTTTTTAAGTCATTTATACAATAATTGATCCATCCTTTGGTTCATCTGTTCCTTCATTCATCCACTCATTAATAAATTAATCCATTCATTCATCCATTCCTTCATCCATCCATCCATTCATCCATCCATCCATTCATGAATTCATTTATCAATTCATTCATTCATGCATTAATTAATTCATTCATTATGTAATCCATTCATCCGTTAATCTATCTATACATTCATTCATCCATGCATTTATACATTTATTAATCCATTGATTAATTCATTCATTCATTCATTCATCCACCAGCCATTCATCCATCCATCAACCAATTCATTAATCCACCCAGCCATTCATCCATTCATCCATCAATCAATTCATTTATTCATCCATTCATCCATCTATTTGTTGACTCATTCATCCATTCTTTCACCTATTTGTTGATTCATGCATTCATCAATCCATTCCTTAATTTGTCCACCAATTTATTCATCCATTCACTCATTAATTTATTCCTTCATCCATTCATTTAGTCATCCATTCATGAAACCATTAATACATTCACCCATCCATCAATTCATTCACCCATTCATTTCTTTGTTAATTCATTCATCCATCTATCAATTCATTAATTCAACCATTCATTAATTTATAAATTAATTCAATCATTGATTGTTCCATTTGGTGAGTCATTCATCTATCTATTAATTTATTCTCTCATCAATTCACTCATTTATCCACCATTTATTCTTCTATTCATCTAGTCAACCCTTCATCAATCCATACAATTCAACATCCATTCATTCATCCACTAATTCATTAATTAATCCACCCATCCACCCATTCATCCATCCATCCATCAATTCATTAATTTATGCATTCATTCATCCTTTCAATCCATCAATTAATTCTTTCATCCATCAATTCATCATCCATTCATTCATCCATGCAATCATTCATTAATCCAGTCATTCATCCATCCATTTATCTGTCATTCCATCCATTTATCTGTCATTCCATCCATTTATCCATCCGTGTATTCATTTATTCAAAATGCATGAATTCATCCATCATTCAGTCAATCATTCATCAACCTAGACATTCATCCATTTAACCCCCATGCATTCATTTATCCATTCATTTACTCATTCATCCAACTAACCATTGATTCATTTATTCATCGATCCATTGATTCATTTATTCATCCATCCATTGATTCATTAATTCATCCATCCATTATTCATTCAACTATCCATTCATTGATGCATTCATACATTAATTGATTCATCAAATAATTTCTTTTTTCATTAATTCATCCACCCGTTAATCATTTCATCCATTCATTTATTCATCAATACATTCATTCTTTCATCCATTAACTAATTCATATATTCATTTTTCATTTCCTTATCCATTCATCTACCCATTCATCCATCCATTCATTTACTCATTCATTCATTCATTCATTCATTCATCCATTCATTAATTTTTCTATTAATGCATCCATCCATTCATTCATCCATTTATTCATCCATTCCTTCATTCATCCATCCATCCATCCATTTATTCATTCATCCATCCATTTATTATTTTGTCCATCCATCCAATCATCAATCATCCATTAATTCATACATCCATATTTCTTTATTCACTCATTCATTAATTTTCATCCCTCAGTTCATCCATTCATTCACACATACAATTAGTCATTCATCCATCCTCCATCCATTATTCATCCATTTAATAATTCATCTATCCATTTATTTATTCATCCATCAATTCTTTCAACCATCCATCCATTTATTTCTTTATTTATTCATCAATACATTACTGTATTTGTGTTGTCATTCATTATTTAGTCCATTCATCCATTCATTTATCCAAATATTCATCCATTCATTCATTCATCTACCAATTCATCCATCCATTAGTTCATTCATCCATTAATTTCTTCATTCAATCATTGATCTACCATTCATTTATTTATCCATTAATTTCTTTTTTCATTCATCCATTCACCCACTCATTCATCTATTCATTTTTTATTTATTAATTTATTCTTTCATTCACCTATTGATCATTCATTCTTTCATCTATCAACTCATCCATTCATTTACCCATTTATCCAGCAATCCATTCATTCATCATCCATCTATCCCTCATCCATCCACCTATTCATCCATCCACCCATACATCCTCCATCTATCCATCCTTTCATTCATCCATCAATCCATCCATCCATCCATCATCCACTTATCCATCCATCCATGCATTCTTTCATCATTTTTCCTCCATCCATTAATTTATTCATCCATTAATTTCTTTATTCATTAATTTATCCACTCATTCATTTATTCATCCATCAATTTCTTTTTTTCATTCATCCATTCACCCATTCATTTATCCATTCACCAATTCAACCGTTCACCCATTCATTCATCAATCCATTCATTCATCCATCATCAATCCATTCATTCATTTATTCAACCATCCATCCTTCCTTTCATGCATGCATTAATAAATCCATCATTCTTTCCTCCATCCATCCATTCATTCATACATTCATTTCTTTCTTTTTATACAGTGTCCTCTCTGGCAATGGGGCAATAAGAATAATTGTCTTGATGCCAAAAAAAAGCTCAACAAATTTTGCTTTCACAAGTGTAGCAGTACGGCTATCGCCATAGTGTTCCGCTTGATTTATGCATATAGATAGAAATATATTTATTTCTTTATTAATTCATTCATCCACCCATTTGTTCATACATACATTTATTCATCCACCCATCAATCTATCCATGCATATATTAATTTATCCATCCATCCATTCATCCATCCATTAATTTGTTCATCTGTCAATTCCTCCATTCACTCATCCATTCATTCATTCATCCATCCATCCATCCATAATCATTCCATCTTACCGGGCCTTCCTGCAGTTCCTTACAGCTGGAATCAGTCGGTGTCGTCCCTCCATGGGTGTTCTGTATTTCATCAGATCCAGTTCATCCAGAACCTCCTCTGACATCTGCAGCATGTAGGCCAGAGCTGAGCACTGGATCTCAGACAGATTCTTTCTCGGTCTGCTTCCTGACTTGAGGAACTCCTGGATCTCCTCATAGACGGAGAGCTCCTTCATCTCCATCAGACAGTGGAAGATGTTGATGCTTCTGTCCGGAGAGGTTTGCTCCGTGTTCATTTCTTTCAGGTTTTTGATGACCTTGTTGGTCATCTCTGTCTGGTTATCCATCTCCTCCAGCAGACCTGCTAGGATTCTCTGGTTGGAATCCACAGAGAGGCCATGAAGGAATCGGACAAACAGGTCCAGGTGGCCGGTTTCACTTCTTAGGGATTTTTCCATGACACTATGCAGAAACTGATCAAAAGAAGAGAAGCTATGATTTGTTTTTCTGGAGTCGTTTTTTCGCAGAAAGTTCTCCACCGCCTCTGTATTCCTACTGGTGAAGCAGTGGAGCATGTAGACTGCAGCCAGAAACTCCTGGACGCTCAGGTGAACAAAGCAGTAGACTGGTTTCTGGAAGATCACGCTCTCTCTTTTGAAGATCTCTGTACAAACTCCTGAGAACACTGAGGCCTCTATGACATCCAGACCACACTGCTCCAGGTCTTCTTGGTAGAACATGATGTTTCCTTTCTCCAGATGTTCCAAGGCCAGCCTCCCCAGCTTCAGGAGAACTTCCCTGTTAGCCTCCATCAGCTCATTTGGACTCATCTCATGTCCTTCATGGTACTTGTTCTTCTTCCTCCTGGTCTGGACCAGCAGGAAGTGTGAGTACATGTCAGTCATGGTCTTGGGCAGCTCTCCTCTATGCTCTGTGGCCAACAGGTTCTCCAGAACCATAGCAGTGATCCAGCAGAACACTGGGATCCCACACATGATGTGGAGGCTCCTGGAGGTCTGGATGTGGGAGATGATCCTCCTGGCCTTCTCCTCTTCATCACTGAACCTCCTCCTGAAGTATTCCTCCTTCTGGGTGTCAGTGAAGCCTCGTACTTCTGTTATCCTTGAAACACAGGAAGGAGGGATCTGATTGGCCGCTGCAGGTCTGGAAGTTATCCAGACCAGAGCCGAGGGAAGCAGGTTCCCCTTGATGAGGTTCACCAGCAAAACGTTGACTGATGACTTCTGTCTGACGTCAGAAACAATCAGACTGTTGTTGAAGTCCAGAGAAAGTCTGCTTTCATCCAGGCCGTCAAAGATGAAGAGAAGCTTCCAGACAGCCAGCTTTTCTGCTGGGAGCTTCTGGAGGGTTGGATGGAAAACATGGAGCAGCGTGAGAAGACTGTGCTGCTGATCTCTGATCAGGTTCAGCTCCCTGAAGGAAAGCAGAACCACTACACTGACATCCTGGTTCTCTAGGCCCTCTGCCCAGTCCAGAGTGAACTTCTGCACTGAGAAGGTTTTCCCACCACCAGCGACACCATAGGTCAGAACCACTCTGATTGGTCCATGTTGCTCAGGTGACACTTTAAAGATATCCTGGCATCTGATTGGATCATCGTGGAGGTTGTAGATCTTGTTGGTTTCTTCTAGCTGCCTCACCTCATCTCTGGTGTTTACTGATTCTTTCTGTCCTTCTGTGATGTAAAGATCAGTGTAGATCTTGTTGAGGAGGGTTCTATTTCCTGTTTCATCACTTCCTTCAGTCACCCTCTCACATATCCTCCTCAGGCTCCTCCTGTGTTCAACTAAAACCTTTTCCACCTCAACATCTGCTAAGAAAACAGAGAAGAAACCAAAACAACGGGCTACATTATTCAGTTGAAAGTTTAGCAGAGATGTTATCTTTAGCTGTTCTGAGTTTCCGGTATGCAGGTAAAGATTCCCAGTCATCCAGGTCATAGTCATTCAAAAAAGGTAAAAAATAAAAAATAAAATAAAAAACAATCTACTGGACTCTGTTTTCCAAGTTTAATGACGTTTTGTTTCTCATCCAGGAAGCTTTTTCAATTTAAAATGTCTAGACTTGTGTGAATGAAACTCAAAAACCTACCACAGTGATAGAGTTGATTTTCTTCCACTGTCATCTCAACCCCCATCGTCATGCAGGGGACGAAGAAATCTTGCCTGATCAGCCAGGCCAACAATGACCCTAACGACTCAATTTTCAGAGGCATAGACCAGTACTGGGTATTGCAGAATAACAAAGACGTCAATGAGTCCCCATTTCTAAGGGATGGAGCTGTTCTTCTGGTTAAATTTGCATATAACAAGGTTTTGTTAGGCTACTCTATTCAATTCCATTTATTTCTATAGCGCCAATTCACATCATGTCATCTCAGGTCACTTTCCAGTTAACCAGATCATCCGGTCAGATTGATTCGAAGTTTTCTATGCTCACAACAATTACAATCAGTTAAGAAATGTTTAAACATAGACACTTAAAGGTATATGGGGAGGATTTTCCTGACCCGCCCTCTCCACTTAAAAAAAAATGCACATGCACAACCCTGTACCTACTCCCAAGAGGGAATGCTTATTAAAGGCATGCAAGAGCATGCACAAGCCCATTTCTCCTCATTTTACTAATTGTGAAACAGATTTCTCCAAATAGCATGCCAAACTTCACCTGTCGAGTTTAAACTTTGCAACCGAGGAACCAGTGGGAAGCCTGACCTGTACTTTCATGGTACGTCATCGCGTGAAAGAATCTCCTAAAAACACTCTGGTCTGGTTTTGTCATGGTCCTGGCCCTGGTGGCTTGATTGCTTATTCCACCCACCTGTTTGACTCTGCCTGCTTTCTCATCATTGCTTATCTGATCCACCTGGTTCCAGCTCCTATATATACTGTTTGTTTTCAAGCTAGCAGTGCCAGATTATTCTAGCTGTTTGGTGAGAGTAACTCTAGCGTTTGACTATTATTCTTATTATTCTGTTTGTGACCTGTTTCTGTCTTGTGGATTCTGAGTTTTGCCCCTGTCTGCTCTATCAGTCTGACCAGTTCTGGACTGTTTCTTGGATGCAACTGGCTCACTGAACCTGGACTGTTTTCCTGACCCCGGCTTGGATTCCCTCATCGGTACCTCATCCGCTCTCTGATCATCTGGTAAAAGAACTTTGTTCTTGTACGACTTTGGTTTGGATCTCCCTGGCGTCGCTTGGCATCAGCTCCGCTCACCTCATGGAACTCCGGGGGCCGCGCCCGCCGCAAGCAGAGGACAATCACCTTCACGGATTCCTCTCAACCCTCTGGGATCGGACTGAACTCTAAAACAGGTCAGTGACTATAGCTCTTAGCTGTTACCAGCCATTCACTCTTCACCGACCTGAGTGTCTGTTTCCACAGAGGATCCGTGTTATCCGCTCCAGCTGACGCGCAGTTGCACGCTGTCATTTAATAAAAGAATGTTGGAAATCTTCCAGCTCTGTCTGTTGAATTTCAAGGTTTCGAGCCCCTGACAGGTTTCTCTATTCTGAGGCCTTTCTCATCTTCTCATCCACTTCGTAGACACTTTTTCTCTTCCGACCCTCGGCCATTCAAAGAACCGCGGTGAAAAAGATGAGCTACAATGACTGTCAGAAACCATAGCTCACCACAGATATACGCCTGAAAGTGTGCATGCGCAGAAACATACCAACCAGTGTAACAAAAATAATTTCCTCTGGGATTATTAAAGTATTTCTGATTCTGAACCACAATGATTGACAATTAAGACAACCACTTCTTTTGATGATCCACCCAGAAGAAGAACGTCCTCCACTATACCTTTAATAGGAATATCTTTTTAGGAAACATATGTTGAATGTTGAATTTCAAGGTTTCGAGGCCCTGACAGGTTTCTCTATTCTGAGGCCTTTCTCATCTTCTCATCCACTTCGTAGACACTTTTTCTCTTCCAAACCTCGGCCATTCAAAGAACCGCGGTGAAAAAGATGAGCTACAATGACTGTCAGAAACCGTAGCTCACCACAGATATTACCCTGAAAGTGTGCATGCACAGAAACATACCAACCAGTGTAACAAAAATTATTTCCTCTGGGATTATTAAAGTATTTCTGATTCTGAATCACATTGATTGACAATTAAGAGAACCACTTCTTTTGATGATCCACCCAGAAGAAGAACGTCCTCCACTATACCTTTAATAGGAATATCTTTTTAGGAAACATATTTTCTATTGATATCCAATGAAAGTTATGGTTACATTCAGATAGATGCAGATCATTTTTGGTGAATGTATTATTTAATTTTGTAAAGAAAGGTTTATACTTATATACATTATTTGTATTGTATTATGCAGTGGTGTCAAAAGTACACATCTGTTACTGAAGTAGAAGTATAGATACTGCAGCTTAAAAACACTCTGGTAAAAGTTGAAGTATCAACTTGACCTCTTTACTCAAGTAAAAGTGAAAAAGTATGTGCGACAAAAACTACTTAAAGTATAAAAGTATAAAGTAACCTTTAAAAAACTATATACTATAAAGCTCAATTTTTCAACTATTTCTATAAATTCTTTGAGATAGGGCCAAGGATGAGGGAGGTCTTGTTGGTCTCCATCTCCCGATACGCTCTCGCCTGTGTCCGACCTTTCAGACATTTCAACATCTTTTTCTGAATCCGTCATTGTAGCATGGCATAGACAATTCACGTTAGCAGTTTGAAGAACACTTGCTTGCTTTTGATGATTTCCTTTAGCTAACCAATGAGTGTTTGCGTTATATGACTCATCCAATCACACTAGTTTTCACTAGATGTGGATGGAGCCAATGATCTGCATTGGATGGCGCACATGACGTTAAATAAATATTTACAAACATTAAACCGAAGCCAAGAGTAATGAGTAACGTTTGTTTTAAACATGTAAGGAATAGAAAGTACAGATACTTGTGTGAAAATGTACTGATTAGAAGTCAGAAGTAGGAAGGAAAATAAAAATAAGCCCAAATGTTAAGTTTTGATCTTTTTTTCCAACAATTTAATTTGAAAAACTTTAAAAAAAAATGTATTAAATTGCATGCAGTTCAAAATACACTAGTGTTTTATTTCCTGCTCATTAAGCCTGTTAGTTGACTTATAATGATTGCTGCTGTACTTATTGAGCCCTGTGGAAGTAAAATAAATAAATAAAAAAACATTTCATTAACCACACTGCCATTTTGTTAAAATGCTAAGAAGTGTATTTGGTTAGAAATAAAACATTGAACCTTGTGAAGTTACTTTCTTTTGTTTGACTTACTTTATTCATTTGAGGCAATCAGTTTCCTAGATTCTGTAAAGTAAACTCTACTGTTCATCTCAATTGGACCAACATGATGCAGCTAAGTTAAAAACAGGTTAATTTACTTGCTATTGAAACTACTTCATTGAATTAAGTTAAATTCATTTCATAAAACTAAGTTTATACAACCAGGCTTTAAGTACACAAGTACATGTTAAGTAAACAAAATGAAAGACTAATAATTATAAATACTTAACTTTTTTAAGGCAATTGGTTTTCTAGATTTTTTTTAAGTAAACTCAACTTGTCAGATTTTATAGTATAGAAAGATTTATATAGTGTAGAAAGGTACTCAAGAGGAGTAAGGCTAAAATTACACAAAATGTATTTCTAATCATAGTAAGTAAGGGTTTAAATGCTTATATGAATGCAAGTTTGTTTTTTACTCAGGACTAAATTGCTTCTACATTAAATTACATATGACAAAACAAAACCTTATTTGTTTTTTGATTTTTTTATTATAAGTTGAAGGTTTTTTTTTTTTATCAGGAATGTCTTACCTTGCACTAAGCAGCCCTGACTGGCAGTCTGCAGCTCAGATGTTCTGGAGCCTTCACCACAGTGGAGACAGGAAGGTGGTCCAGCTGAAGCAGGAACATCACTCCTCTTCGATCTGTGAAAACATTTCCTCATCAGCATTGGTCTGGAACTGGACACCAGGGAATATTAATCACGTCAATTCAAACTTCTGCCTGCTGCTGTGCGCCTGCTCCAGCTACCATGATATAATGATGATATTTATTGTTTATCTATAAAGGCCCAGAACCAATAGAAGATAATCAGTTATTTCCATGCAGTATGTTTCCTCTGGGAAACTCGTGGCATTATCTTCTTGACTGGCCTTCATTGACTACTGCTTCCTTCTTATAACAGAGAAACCACATTTCTGCACACTTTTACTTTTAATGTTACAACTAAATGCTTGAATTTTCTACTGAGAAGCAAACAAGTCTGAGACAATATATATAAATTAATAAAAAATGTATGATAGCCTAGTTGCATAAAATCACACCAATAGAATGGAACGTCTTAAAAAATTAATTTCGTGGTGATTGTAGACAGAAAACAAGTAGTGTACTTATAGAAAATAAACGGTGGTTGTTGTTGATGACAGAAAGTTAAAAGCAGCTCAATTTGGCTAACTTTATATAGACAACTAAACCAGATCATCCAGTCAGATTGATTCAAAGTTTTCTATATAAGGAAAACCAGCTGATTGCATTGACTCATTGACTCTTCAGCAATCCCTCACACCAAGCATACGGTCATTAGACACCCTAACACTGCAGATGCTCCCACCGTACTACATAGGTGCTGTGTTATGTTATTAATCGTTGTCCTGTCTTACTTCACTTCGTTGCAAATGTGTATGGTGTTGCCCACGATGCCGTTGCACAGATATTCCCCAGTGGCATGCCCATCATAGCCGCCCAGGATGTACACACTCTTAGTAGAATGGCACATAACCATGGAGGGTGCTGCACCCTCAGATTCATAAGCCAGCACAATGGCATCTGCACCAGCCTGTGCTAGGAAAGGGCTTTCTTCCTGTTCTGCCCACTGTGGCACATGAACAGCTGCTCTGACCAATGAATTTACAGCTGCACTGCCCAGACGTGGCACAGAGTGGTCACCAACGTCTGTGTCCTAGGTAGGACCGGGGCGGGCAGTACCTTCCCACGGAGGCAGGTGGTTGTAACGGCCCGTACACCGAGCTCACGGAACCTCTTGATTGTGATTACTGCCAGTAAAATGGCAGTTATCATAGAAATTTAATTCAGTGGAACAGCACACATCGGCTCAAAAGGCGACCTACTCAGGACCCTCAACACATGTGGTAAGACCTTGCTGTTGTTGGCCTCTGAAAATATTTTTGGACATTGAGAACCAATATCCATGTTTCATCTTAATGTTTTCACTGGAGTAGAGGATGCAGTTTTGCTCATAAAACAGCCATGAGACCCAGTTCTCTGCTCTGCAACCCCCTCTCAGCCCAGCTAACTCCACAGGACCCCTCCCACAGAGGTGTGCCTTGGCCCCCATGGAGCTGAGAAAACCACAGCAGAAAAGATTTCAGTCTCTTTCTGTGAAGCTGCCCAGAGGTTCACATTGGAAGAGGAAACCACCATGGATACCCAGGCCCCAAGGCCCGGATCTCCAGAATGACCGAAGACATGATGGATGACATTTCAGAACCAGACTGCTGCAAAACAGACTTTTTGCAACACATTTCTCTGAGTTTCAGTTTCAGACTGGAGGGGGAATTCTCCTGAAGAAGCCGTTCCCTCTGTTATGACCCCCCCACCCTGTTGCTGTGAGGCTGCAGTGAAAAGCTCCTAAGTGCTGGAGGGAACTCAAACCTTCTAAAACAGATAGATTCCAGTTAATATGTCTTTGGATGATTTTGATAATTTCATGTGTTTACTGATGAGTAAAGACAAATCTAACAGGACGGATCGCATGGTACGCTATGCTACATTAATATGTTTTGAGCTGTTGTTGAAACTTGGACAAGCTTTATTTCACTAATGGTTTAAACACTGATATAACATTAGTGTTTGTGTGTTTTCTCATATCCTCATTAAATTTCCATTACAAAATTATAACCCAAACTCATTAAATTAACTGTATATTTGCTTCTAGCTATTTTAATAACAGTACTGAATCATTTAACAAGAATTAAGTAAATCCATGAGGTGAATAAAACATTATTCGGCCAAATAATGTTTTATTCACCTCATGGATTTGCAACACAAATTGGTTTGAAAACATTCCGATCACTCTAAATTAGTGAAAAGATCATTTGATCTCATCCCAAATTCTTGCAAATAAACTTTGGTTTTAAAAGACAAAATCCATCCTAAACTGTGCTAATATTAGATCATCTCATTGATTATGGTTTACAACCTTGTTTTCCTTCCTCTTTGTACATGTTACTTTAGTTTAGTTGAGTTTCATTAGTTTTAGTTAAGAGTTTTTAACTGAAATATGAAATATAATTTGGAGCTGAATGATTTTTGTTAATAAACTCTTTTTGAATGTAAATTTATTCCATTTCTGTGCAGAATTATATGTTTGACCATGATTTCAGCTCGAGTCACTCTTTCATTTGTTGTTCTAACAAGCCACTGCTAGTAGGGCGTGTGTTCATAAACATATATGATAGTCCCAATAATATCTGATTATATAAGATATTTACCACCCCTACCGGGGGGCAATAAACATCTAAAAGTATTGCAACAATGGATGAAGAATGAATAGATGATAAATGAATGGATGATGAATGAATAGATGATAAATGAATGGATGAATGGATGATAAATTAATGGATGAATGGATGATAAATTAATGGATAATGGATGAATGGATGACAGTTGTGTCTCAGTAGATCTGCATTACGTCACTATAGAAAGTGGACCTAGAATTAGAGTAGACATTGTTGCTACCTACTCTGTGTCTGAGGGTCCAGATTCCATGTTGAAGGATAGAGGATCATCTTTAGACTGGCTGCTCTTCATAGACAGACAGCTGGGTCCTGGGAACTCTGCTCTCTGACCCCTGAAAGATAAACATGTTGTTGGTTAGATCATCACCGGGAAATGATAAAACAATCCAAGAGGCCCTGAAATCACTGTTCGAACCAGAAAAGAACAAGGTTTAAGGCTGATGCATTGGGGGACTGCAGCTAAGCTACCTGAGTTAAGCCAAGCGTTCCTTCGCTGGAAGCAGAAAACATTCAGGTTCTTGCTTGGCCACCATACAAGGCAGACATCTACTACTTAATCAGGGTACTGCAGTTCAGTAAAAGTCTGTTAATCGACACTGCTGGAGACCAGGTATGTTTAAAGAAGCAAAGAATGAGCAGGGGGGCCTCCAGGACTGACTGTGGACCCCAAGGTGAGCTTATAGCCTGAGCTTTTGCAAGGCAGCTTTATTTTTCATTTCAGTATCAAAACTTTTCATGGTCAATAAAAGTGTAAAGTAGATGAGTGGCAAGAAGGTAATTGCACCCACATAAAACAATTACAATGGTATGATCCATTAGAGCCCTGAGTTGCTGCAGGTGCACCTGATATTATAGTAAATGGTTCTTCAGCTAAACATCTGAGATCTCTTTCACCTCCACTGTCTGCTCAAAAGTTAAAGCTACGTTCAGACTGCACGCTGCTGAAGCAGCTGAA
>NW_015152080.1:83720-85595 GCF_000732505.1 Cyprinodon variegatus | reverse complement strand
GGAGAGTCAGGTAGAGAGCCAAGATGGCCGCTAGCGTTTGTAGCTTTCCTACAACTTTAAACATCTCCTATCTTTACAGATATATTTGTAATGTCTTCAACCTCGACAAAAAAAACGCAAAACTGAAGGGTATCTGGTACTTGCTCCTACAAAGTCACCATCTAACAAGTAAGGTAAAATGAAGCTAGCTATCGAGGAGCGCTATTAATTTTCTTTCCGCTGACATACAAGATATTAAAAACACACTGCACACCACGGTCAGCCGAGTCAGCAAAGCTGAGAAAAAGATTTAAGCATTGGAAAACAAAGTGATGGAGCTACGTGAGAAGAAGCGGTGGAATCTGCAGAGGGAGTGGAGGATGTTAGGCTCAAGGTGGTGGAAGTATGTCAGAATATAATCCCAAACTACAAGAAGAAGCTTCTGGAGGTGATTGATTCAGTATATCGGCTAGATAGAATACATCCCAACAAACCACACAATCAAGATATCATCATCCAGTTCTCTATGAAGCATTTTCCGCAACATGATCTGGAAAATGGCAAAGAACTCTGGATACTTGAAGCAAATAAATCTCCTGTTCAAAGAAGATCTTTCTGTGGAAGACCGCGAGAAACAGACAATAATCCAACAAGCCCGAAAGGATAAGCAGATCACTTTGTAGGAGGACGAGGTTTTGTCGGAAATTGAATGACAGTTTGGTCAGATCCCGTTCAACTTGTTATAGAGGAAAAGTTCTATGTTCCCAGTTAAGTTGGATCAAAACTCAAACACTTGTCTAGTTTGTTTTTTTCTTACAATGTTAAAGTTATTCTCAGTTAATGCACGAGGACTGAGGAATATCACTAAAAGAAAAGCTTTATTTCTGTTTGCACAAAATTATGGTGCTGATTTTTTGCTTCGAGAGACTCATTCCATGGTCAGTGACTATAAACTTTGGAAAGCTCAGGGGGGAGAGGTTTGTGGATGGCCCATGGAACTCATTAACTTTGAAACACAAAGTTAACGGCAGCATAATCTCCACCAAAGCTGAGCCAAATGGACACTATATCCTCACTCTTATCAAATGTGATAAATTTCTCTTTCTCATTGGCAACATTTATGGATATAATGACACCAAGGAAAATGTCTAGGCTATTCGAAACTTTGAAATCCAGTATTGATGCTTATGTTAAAAAATGTAACGATATGAAAATTTTAGGAGGAGATTTCAACATCACTGTTAATGATGATGTTGACCGATGGCCTAGCAAGCATAGAATAAATCCTCAGATTGTTGACTTTATGAGTGAGCAAGGTTTAATAGATATTTGGAGGGTAAATAATCCAACTTAAAAAACTTTACATGGAAAAATAAAGCTGGCTCGCAACACTCCAGAATCAATTTTTGGCTAATTTCTGACTACTTACAACATTCCAAATGCAAAGCTGAGATTATTCAAGCTCCTCTTACTGATCATAAAGGCATTTTGTTAGAGATTTTGTATTTCCCCTGATAGAACTACTAAAAGGAACCCTGCACATTGGACGGTGAATAACTCCCTTCTTAACAACAAATTTGTTTGTTTAAAAATCAAAAATAAAATTACAGAACTCTTAAAACAAGCACAATTTGAAAAAAAAAAACTATGGATGTTACTGGGAGCTTTTAAAATATGAATTAAAAAAGATCTTGAGTAAAGCTGGGGCAAAAAATGGCATAAAGGAGGAAACGCACTTGGTCTCTGAGCTGATTTCATGTCTTCTACTCTTCCTGAACATGTATCCGAACAACAGACAGTCAAGTTACAAAGCCTTCAGATTAAACTTGAACAAATTTACATTAATAAAGCAAAAGGAGCATTTGTACGTTCACGGGCCAAATGTTTATAAGAGGG
>NW_015152080.1:80128-82449 GCF_000732505.1 Cyprinodon variegatus | reverse complement strand
TTCACCTCCACTGTCTGCTCAAAAGTTAAAGCTACGTTCAGACTGCACGCTGCTGAAGCAGCTGAATTAGCTGGTTTACATGCAGAGTCAATGGTTAACATCACGTTTGCATCAAGGTGCAGCAAAAGGTCACATCATGAGCTTCTGAGTATCTGGGGCGGGATCCATTTTACAAGCAGCAGCTGCTAGAGTTGGAAAAATCAACGCACCTTATCAACCAATCAGAGAAGCTGATCTGGGACCTGGCAGGGAGTCAGACACAGCACTGCTGATGCAGGGCGCTATGATCACTCCTCTGAAACAGTTTATTAACGCCTAAATTAACTGAAAATGTAGAAACCTGCCGGCAAAATATGTTCGCTTTTATTAACCTGGGAAAGCCCCCAAGATGCTGCTGCTGGGGATTCCCAGTGACAGTGCACCGCCGGTATGTGGAGGTCTGTGGAAACACCTCATGAACACGTCACTGCCCTGCATCTTGCAGCAAGTGAAAAGTGCTCCTGGGGAGAGTCAGGTAGAGAGCCAAGATGGCCGCTAGCGTTTGTAGCTTTCCTACAACTTTAAACATCTCCTATCTTTACAGATATATTTGTAATGTCTTCAACCTCAACAACAAAATGCAAAACTGAAGGGCATCTGATACTAACTCCTACAAAGTCACCATCTACCAAGTAAGGTAAAATGAAGCTAGCTATCGAGGAGCAAGGAGCATCTATTGGAAAATCCATCAATGACTTGAAGTCTACTATTGATTTTCTTTCCGCTGACATACAAGATATTAAAAACACACTGCACACCACGGTCAGCCGAGTCAGCAAAGCTGAGGAAAAGATTCAAGCATTGGAAAACAAAGAGATGGAGCTAGCACGTGAGAAGAAGCGGTGGAATCTGCGGCTCCGCGGCATGACTGAAGAGGAAGTGGAGGATGTTAGGCTCAAGGTGGTGGAAGTATGTCAGAATATAATCCCAAACTACAAGTAGAAGCTTCTGGAGGTGATTGATTCAGTATATTGGCTAGATAGAATACATCCAAACAAACCACACAATCATCCAATTCTCTATGAAGCATTTCCGCAACATGATCTGGAAAATGGCAAAGAACTCTGGACACTTGAAGCAAAGAAATCTCCTGTTCAAAGAAGATCTTTCTGTGGAAGACCGCGAGAAACAGACAATAATCCAACAAGCCCGAAAGGATAAGCAGATCACTTTGTAGGAGGACGAGGTTTTGTCGGAAATTGAATGACAGTTTGGTCAGATCCCGTTCAACTTGTTATGGAGGAAAAGTTCTATGTTCCCAGTTAAGTTGGATCAAAACTCAAACACTTGTCTAGTTTGTTTTTTTCTTACAATGTTAAAGTTATTCTCAGTTAATGCATGAGGACTGAGGAATATCACTAAAAGAAAAGCTTTATTTCTGTTTGCACAATTAAAAAAGATCTTGAGTAAAGCTGGGGCAAAAAATGGCATAAAGGAGGAAACCCACTTGGTCTCTGAGCTGATTTCAAGTCTTCTACTCTTCCTGAAAATGTATCCGAACAACAGACAGTCAAGTTACAAAGCCTTCAGATTAACCTTGATCAAATTTACATTAATAAAGCAAAAGGAGCATTTGCACGTTCACGGGCCAAATGGTTAGAAGAGGGAGAACAAAACTCTAGCTATTTCTTCAAACTTGAAAAGCAAAGACAAATAAAAAATGGCATCACTAAGAGGCACAGTTACTGATGACCCCAAAATGGTTGCCAATTTATGTGAAGCCTTTTATAAATCTTTATATGAGTCTAGACATTCTCCTGAGGAACATGACGTTTTCTTTAACTCCTTAAGTTGATCAGAAACAATTGGTGATAAAATCCAAATACTATATGACTCTCCGATAACACCTGGTGAAATTAAAGAAGCTCTTAATAGTCTTTAATCTAATAAATCCCCTGTAACAGATGGACTTACATCAGAATTTATGTTCTCAGAAGAGCTCACTCCATTTTTGCATTCTGTATTTATTCAAAGTATTACTAATGAACGCTCCCCCCGTCACTATCTCAAAGTTTAATTACTCTAATACCAAAACCTCAAAAGGATCCTTTGATTTTGGATAATTGGTGTCCTATTTCTTTACTTGACAGTGATTAGAAAAATATTAGCCAGCTGCTTGGCAAAAAACATTAAAACAGTCCTTAGTGATATTATAGAGGAATCTCAGAATGGCTTTATACTGGAAGGCATATTTTTGATAATATGAGATTGGTCCTTGATATCTTAGACTATCCAGAAATGGTTTCAGCTAACAGTTTTATTTTATTCTTAGATTTTCAAAA
>NW_015152080.1:77945-79130 GCF_000732505.1 Cyprinodon variegatus | reverse complement strand
CACTACCTCGACACCAGAGTGTTTGCCAGTTTTGGGTACTCTAGCCAAGCTGAGTTTTGCTGAGTCAAACTGAGTTTTTGTCTACCTGAGTTTTAATCTTGCTGTTTTTGTCTTTGCCTCTCGACAGGAAGTCATCCTGCAAACAGGATGTTTTGGACCTTCTGCCCCCTGGAAGGATTCAATCAGCACCAAACTAAGCTGAGGATTCAAGTTTGTGGTTTGGATCAACTTTTCAGCTCAAGGATGTTTTGGGCTTCTCACTGAGCAGGGGATTCATCTCAACTATAACCCGCTCAAGTACCGCAGGAAAACTAAGTGGGAGTCAGCTTCTCTGTTAACCAAGGAACAACCGCAATCTGGGTTAACCCTGTCCGCCCTCCAACGAACAAGACATTCACTGGAACAACCCACACCGACTGGATTCAAAAAGAGACACTTTTTTCTAGAAACGTGAGTCTGCAACCTAATTCCTCTTCTTCAAGTCAAAGACACAAATTTTCCCACTGAGCCTGAACTAACCGCAGTATCTTCCCCTTCACTTTCCAGTTCCAGTTCGACAGTTTTCAGATCAGCACTTGACTCATCTCATTCTCTCTCAATAAAACCTGTTAAACTTTTCCCTGGTCTCTCTGTTTGGTCTTCTGCATGTGGGTCAGAGCTCTAGATAAAATCATGACAAAATAAAATGACCCCATGGAACTATCAGAAGATTCAATATAGAACGTGGGATTCGTCAGGGATGCCCTGTATCACCCTTTTTGTTTCTTCTCCCTATGCAAATTCTAGCTACTTTTATTAAAAATAGTGATCTCAAAGGCATCCAAGTTGCAGGGAAAACTATACTCCTGAGTCAATTAGCTGACGATACAACTTTATTCTTAAAAGATAAGTTTCAAACTGATGTTGCACTTAAACTTTTAAACACATTTACTGTAGCCTCTGATCTCAAACTCAACTTATCTAAATGTGAACTTCTCCCAATCAATAGCTGTAGTGAATTATCTCTGTCCTGTGAAATCTGAAGTTAAATATCTTGGGGTAAATATAGTTAAAGAGCAAACAGCAAGAACTAACAATAACTTTGATCCAATTAAACCCTCCTGCCTTCAAAGGTTCAACATGTGGCTACAGAGAGACCCGACTATCTCTGGTCGAGTCCTGCTGGCCAAAACTGAAGGTCTTTCT
>NW_015152080.1:75541-77369 GCF_000732505.1 Cyprinodon variegatus | reverse complement strand
GCGCTATTCCAGCAGGTTTGACATTTCTCATATCAGCCTCAGGTAGCGCTTACGTCCAATATCCACCATTTCCAGAGTTATTTATTGTTAGTTCAGATCCGTTCCTAAACATTTAAACTGGAAATAAAGTAATTAGAGAAATCATCCAAAGGAATACTGTCAGCAAACCTGCAGCAATCTTCTTCTGGAATCATCTTTATTCAGATATTGATTGGGAACATACATGGTTGTTGCCAAGAAATGTTTTTCTTTCAAATAAAGTGCAGGACGTGTCCTTTAAAATTCTACACAGATTTTACCCTGTTAGTTCAAAAATGAATAAATATTTTCCAAATATTGATCCTCGCTGTTGCTTTTATCACGTCGAACAAGAAACATGAACCCGCCTATTTTTGGAATGTTCTTTCAGTAAAATGTTTTGATTTAATATTTTCTTTAGTCGGGGATTAAATATACTTATTTGTTTAAATGTCAAACATGTTTCCTTTGGTATTTCCAATAACAGTATGTCCGGGAAAGAATATCTTTTAAACTTTTTTATTCTGTTGGCGAAGTTCCACATACATGCCTGCAAATTTGCTAAAAACAAACCCAACCTCACTGTTTTTAAGATGTTTTTTGGACTCTTTAAAAATGTGCACCAACTCTAAAGCTGTGAAACTTACAACCCTAAGTGAAGCAATTCATCTGTAACTGTTTTTTTTCTCTCTCTCTCTTTTTTCTCTTGAAATCCTTTGGATTTGTCATCCCGCACCTCGAGTATATGATTGTTTGCAATTGTATATTCTATACTTGTAAATAAAGTTCATAGAAAGAAAAAAGCTCCTGGATCTTCTCCCTGAAGAGGACTGCGTGGTCTGTGATTGGCTGCTGAAGGATAGGTGCACCCCATGTGGGGTTATGCACTGGCTGATGCCTTTAAGTGCTTTAGGACACCAGAGTTTATTTGATGTAATAAAATAGATGTTTTTATCCGTTGTTTAATTGTTTTATATCTGGACAACCTGAAGGTTTTGGCACTTTTACGGGTTTCATGCGTAATTTGAGCTTTAAATATAATCATTTCTTAAATTTTCACATACACTCTTTTGTTTTGTATTCAGATTTCAAAGTTTTTTTTTAAATAGTTTAGAAATTGATTTTTCTATTTCAGAACCAAAAATAGTGTCTATCAGTAGATATGGAATATTTTCCATTGATCAACTTAAAGCTCCAGGATGTAATAATTACTAAGAGTATTATTCATAGTTATGTTAATTATTAATTTAAAATTCTATAAATTAATCATTTATAATTATGTAAATTATTCCTAATTCTGTAAATTACTATTCAGAATTCTGTCAATGATTCATACTTCTGTAAATTATTAATTCCTACTTCTGTAAATGATTAATTCCTAATTCTGTGCACAGGTGGGATCTTGCTGCCACTTCCTGGTTGAAGCTTCTCCTCTCATGGATCCGCCTCAGACTCTGTGGCTGTAGAACCAGTTTGCTTACTTTGAGTCTGAGAATCCAGGTTTAATCCCAAAGGATAGAGGATCATTTTTAGATTGGTCGCTCTTCACAGACGGACAGCTGGATCCAGGAGACGCCATCCGCTCTTCCATGTCAGCCTCCATCCTCCAGAAGAATCCAGAAACTTTCTATTCCTGCTGTGTTTTCCAGGAAGCAGGAATCTGCACTGTCCTGCAAAGCAGAAAGGAAATGTGTTTTCTCTCCAGCTTTGGCATCATCATTGTCCAGTAACACCAGCCTCCCCAGATTATGCTGAGTTATGAGGGATTAAGAGCAATAATATGACCTATTATTGCTCTATTGAAACCGGT
>NW_015152080.1:71541-73540 GCF_000732505.1 Cyprinodon variegatus | reverse complement strand
GTCAGGTTTCAGGTCAGGGTTTCTAGTCAGGGTTCAGGTCAGGTTTCATGTCAGTGTTCTAGTCAGGGTTCAGGTGAGGGTTCAGGTCAGGGTCCAGTCAGGGCTCAGTAGAACAGTATCTTCAGACAGGATATCCTATTCCATAGAAAGCCTTTGACAGCTGTTTTTAGCTCACAGACCTCACTACCCCCCCACACACACCACCACCACTGCCCCCCCACACACACACATACAGAACCCCACCCCCACCTACACCCATTGTTGTAGAAAACAAGTTAGTAAATTTAACTCACAGTTTGTTCTGCTTGTAGACAGGAAGTCAGATGGTCACTCAGAGAACAGACCGTAGCAGAGAATCAGGCCTCCTGTTTTCTCCACCGTATAAAAAAGATCCTCTGACTCCAGACAGACGTTGCCTTCACTCTCGTCTTCAACAGCTCTGCTCTATAGATGAACTCTGAACTTGAAATTCATGTTAAGCCTCTGTTATCACCTGTACAGAGCTTGATTTCCCCTGAGCTACATGGAAACGGCCTCCCACAGAGCAAAGTCCACCAGAGACATTGTAAGAAGTGTGTGTCAAGTAGATTGAGGTACGAAGCCTCGCTACCTCCATACCATGTGACCACTTCAGGGAGCGGTTCAGATCACACAGAACTTCGACAGGCATTTAAAAAGCCTCAGTATTCAGTCAAGATGTGGGAGTTTTCTAGGGGAGCTGGATAGATTCTAATAATAGATTGGCTGTAAAAACAACCAATCTGGTTGGTTTAAACTATTTTGGTTTGATTAAACAATATAATAATCAGAATCTGAACAAGCAACTGGTTTCAGTTGAATTATTAGTATTTTCAGGTGTTGCTCTCTGAAACTGAGATAGTATTGTAATTGGTGTCTGCTGTCCTCAACGCGGCCGACCGATTAAAAAAAAAAAGCTTCAAAAGTAAAAGGCTTATCTAGATCTTGATTTGAAACTATTGCTTTGTTAGTGACTCCTGGATTTTCTTTACAACTCTTTATATCTTCAGATACATTTTCTGAACTTTGTACTTTAACGTTTTAGCTAATAGCTCTGCTTTTTCTTTATTACTAACAGCTATTTTCCCATTAAATTCTAGAACAGGAACCCTGACCTTACCCACCATTTATCTTCTAAATAACTCTCCATACCTCTGATAAATTTGTCATCCAATAGAATTAAAATCCTGCCTCCAACATGCTTTCTTAGTTGCTCTTTAATTAATTCAATGAATGCCTCAAAGGTATGGCAACTCCTCAGCAATCTAAAAGCTTTATTTCTTCCTCTTATAGCAGCACTATATTCTTCATTCCACCATGGAACAGACTTTTATTCCCCTGTTTGAGAAAGTGCAGTTTCATCTGCATAACAGATACAATCTCAGAGTTACTCCACATCACAATAAATAAGTTTCATCTATTTTTTTTTCAAACTGACTATTAACTAAATATTGAAATTATTCCCAATGAGCCCTTCTTAGTCTCCACCAGGGAATCAGTACTTCCTCTTCTTTAACTACTTCAGAACAAACTGATATTATAAGCAATAGTCTAGGTGTAAAATAAAAAAAGAAGGGGGATGGTGTATTTTTATTTTTTTTCTTCCATAGCCTAATTAATATATTCTATTACCCTAAAGCACTATGCATGGTCTGGTTGTTCCATGTCAGCTACACCAGTCATTGAACTTGATGTCATTCACACTCTGCTTTGTGTTTAAAAGATATAAATATATAAAATATAATGGTGGATGTCTGGGGGACAGTGATTGGCCTACATGTTAGGAATGCTGGCGTACCATCAATAATAAATTATGAACAGTTTAGTTTGTGCCTTCAAGTCGTTGCCCATAGGAAGACGTTACTTGGATATAACCTAACGGAATTTCTTCAGAAATGACACAAAACTCATACTCATGGGTGAGTAGAACATGATGTAATAACGTAAAATCAAGGGCCAAATGAAGGGGGATGCCCCCCAC
>NW_015152080.1:65700-71476 GCF_000732505.1 Cyprinodon variegatus | reverse complement strand
TTTTTTTTTTTTTTTTTTTTTTTTTAGAAGCATCCATAGCCTAATTAATATATTCTATTACCCTAAAGCACTATGCATGGTCTGGTTGTTCCATGTCAGCTACACCAGTCATTGAACTTGACATCATACACACTCTGCTTTGTTTTAAAAATATATAAATATAAAAAATATAACTGGGATGTCTGGGGAACAGTGATTGGCCTACATGTTCTGAATGCTGGCGTACCATCAATAATAAATAATGAACAGTTTAGTTTGTTCCTTCAAGTCGTTGCCCATAGGAAGACGTTATCTGGATATAACCTAACGGAATATCTCCAGAAGAGCTCCAAATGAAACAAAACTCATATGGGTGAGTAGAACATGATGTAATAACATAAAATCAAGGACCCAATGTAAGAAAAAAAACGTGCCCCCCCCCCTTAACCTGGAAAATGATCACTAGGAGAATCCATCATCACTTCCTGTGATGTAATCCCAGTTATTCTGTTTGACTCCAGTGCAGGACCAGAAACCTCTTAAGACCAACAGGAAAGAATCTGAGTGAATAGCTTTTATAATACCAGAATTCAATATAAAAATAGGAAAAGGAATTTCAGATGGATTATCAGGATAAACAGGAGAAATGTTGGCAATAATATTAGCTTTACAATGGGTAGAAGATATAAAACCATTAAAATTGGACTTTGTAATCAGATTCAAGCTCTGCATTATTAAGTTTAAAATAATCAATCAGATAGTAGGATGGACATTCTATTAGAAATATTTCATACATTATTCACAATAAAAATATGGGTTTGATTGTTGTATTTGTGTGGCTTCCAGCACAGATTGGAGTAGAAGGAAACCAGAGGGCAGATAAAATGACAAAGAGAGCAAATCAAAATCCTTTAGTTTTACAGTTTAAACAAGTAAATCAGAGAGAAAGAGTTTTATTAAAGAAAAACTGATGGAAAATGGCAAAAAAGGTGGGATGAAGAAAAAACAGGAAGATGGTTTATAAAATTTAGAAGATGGTAAGAAAAAGAAGATATGGAAGCAGAATAGAAAGTAGAAGAGAGTAATAACAAGGTTAGTATTTGGGCAAACTGGACTTAATCAAAGACTAAAAAATTCAGAAGCAAACTACTGGAATGTCATCAATATGAAAGAGAGAGAAGATATATGAGGAGAGAGTTTAAATATATTAAACAAAATATTAGTTTAGTAGATATTTTGAGGAAGAATTTGGGGAGTAAACATTTACAATTACTTTTCATAGAATTTGATTATAGAGAGGGCGAAGAATGTGTTTGTGAATTGTAGATTTTGTGTGTGTGTATATATATATATATATATATATATATATACACGTATATATACTTTTATTTATTTTATTTTTTTTTATTATTTATTTTTGTTCCTTTTGTTTTGTTTTTTGTTCCTTTTGTTTTGTTAGTCCATCACCAGCCACTCCACACCAGTAAGTGGCGGTAATGCTACTAAACGTTTGTTGCCAACCGCCAATAAATCCAACCAGAAGAAGAAGAAATAGTAGAAGAAGAAGAGTGCTACGTCACACCCGGAAGTGTCAACATGGAGGATCGTAAAGAAGCTTGTTCCACGGAGTCTATCCTGAAAGATGGTGAGTAAAACAGACTTTAGACAAACAAGCTGAATTTAATTCAAACTCGATTGGATCATGTTTATTCAGAGAAGCTAAACGAGCATTTATGCTCTAAAGGCCGCTGGATGGAAGAAGGGGATAAAAAAAACAACAACATCCTATTTATTTAAGCTGGAAAAACAAAAAAGAAAATTAATAAATGACTTATTGATAATATTATATAAGAATTGATAACCAAGATGAAGTTAATGAGGAAATAAGAAACTTTTATTTAAAAAAAAAAACTTTATACATTCAAATCTTTAAATATTTTTGAAAAAGTTGGGAAATGTAGGAAAATAATTGATGGGAATTTTAAGCAATTTATGGATGAAAATCTCATTATTTAAGAGCTCGATTTAGCAACTGAGAAAATGTCAAAAGGAAAAGATGGTTTAACAGCAGAGTTTTATATCAATTTTGAATAATGTCAGACTGCTGCTTTATAATCCCTGCTGGAATATATTTAATCTGTCCCCTATATTTGTCCCCTACTATGAAAAGGGGGATTATAACCCTAATTCCAAAGCCCAATAAAGTGAAATTATTATTAGATAATTGGAGGCCAATAACACTACTAGATCCCATCTACTCTGATAGATTAAATATGGGATTAACACAACTAGTGGATGAGTGTCAATCCGCCTTAGTGAAAGTTAGAATAACCACACTAGACTAATTACTGGCCTGTTAGATTATAGAGACTTTATTCCTACAAACAGCTAAATATTGATCTTAGACTTTTCAAAGCTTTTGACTCACTTGAACTTTTTGCTAGAAATTTCACACTTTCTGGGTTTTGGAAGCAAATTTTGTGGCACAGTTAAAATGCTCCACCCTGACATCAGTAGCGTGGTCTCTCTAAACCCGGGATTAACGCCTGGATTAGAGATTTCATGTAGAATCAGAGAGGGTTGTTGTTTCATTTCAGCGACACAACTGCTAGCTTATTAAAAACTCCAATGACAGACGAGGTCTCACAATTTTCAACAGAGAATCTAGAATAAGCCAATTCACAGATGATACCTGCATCTTTTTAAAAGATAAATCAATGATAGATAAAGCCCTCAGTAGCGTCTGGTTTATCTTTGATATCAACAAAATGCAAACTACTTCCTATCCATACCAGTCCTGATGCCTCCATTGCTTCAATTAAAGTTGAAACCTTCTGAATGAACTGGACCTTACATGCTGAACCTGAACTCTATGTAGGATTACATCTATAAATTAGGAGGTTTAGATTTTATTCTAAAACGGGATTTTGAGGTAAACAGGATTTCAGTTAATCTGTTAAAATCCAGCAGCAGATTCTGCATTATTGGAAAATGATTTTCAGCCACAGCTTTTCTCCTCAACTCTATGGAACCATGAACCGTAAATCTATCTTCAAAAGGAACGACTCAACAAAGACATTATTGATGTTACAGATTTAGTGGATGATAACAGCGATATTTAAAATCTTTCAGAGTTTATTTTTAAATCTGATGTAAATTGTTCTCTAAGAGAATATAACAAACTGTAAATCGGTTCCACTGCCGTTAAGGTTGTATAATAAGTACACACCAATATTGCCCAGTTTGTTGATTTCCCATCTGTTTGATAAAAACGTAATAATTAATTTATTAGCAGTTTCTTGAAGGCAGAAAATGTCAGGATTATGATAGATCTATTCCTGTTAGTTTAGATCCAGATCCAAATTAATTAATGGACTATTCTACCTAAAGTCATAGAAACACATTTTAAAGTTATCAACAACAATTATCCTGCGGCAGAATAAATTTTTTAGTTTTTGTGGTGGATCGATGTTTCTTTTGTAATAATAGTGAAACTCTCTGTTTTCACTGTGTCCTCCGACACGTCGCTTCTGAAACGCATGAAAGGTTGTTTTTGTTAGAAAATGAATGATTTGCCTCAATTTGCCCTAAATGACGTCATTTTTCCCTAAGGACCTCCCTCCCCAACCTGTTTCTGATCCTGTTAATATCCTCCTGCTGTTGGCTAAATATCTCTCTGCTAAATGGAGAAATGCTAAACCTTCATTTCATTGGATCATTAATGACTTTAAAACATTTTTTTCTTCTCCTAAAAAGATTTTAAAAAAGACAAATATGCCAAAAACTGAGTCTTAATTCTCCACCATCTGCTATTCTAACTGCATCCATCTTTGTTGCTGGTTCTGATGGTTCTGATGGTTCTGATGGTTCTGATGGTTCTGTTGGTTCTGTTGGTTCTGATAATTCTGCTGGTTCTGTTGGTTCTGATGGTTCTGATGGTTCTGATGGTTCTGATGGTTCTGCTGGTTCTGATGGTTCTGTTGGGTTCTGTTGGGTTCTGATGGTTCTGTTGGGTTCTGTTGGGTTCTGTTGGGTTCTGATGGGTTCTGCCTCTGCTGTTCTGCAGNGGTTCTGATGGGTTCTGCCTCTGCTGTTCTGCAGGCTGCTTCGTGGACTTCCTGGACGCAGGCTTCGATGTGAAGACGTACACGGCCCAGGCCATCCAGCAGGCGGTGATCGCAGAGCAGCTGGCGCAGCTGGCCCAGGGCATCAGCCAGCTGGACAAGGAGCTGCACAGCCAGGTCCTCCTCCTCCTCCTGCTGCTCCTCCTCCTCTTCTCTCCTCCATTACTGACGCTCCGTGGCTTCCTCCTCTCTGCAGGTGGTGGCTCGACATGAAGAACTTCTGGCCCAGGCGACAGGGATCGAGTCTCTGGAAGGTCTGTAACATCTGCAAACATCTGGAACCATCTCCTCTGAGCTTCAGCATTTAGTTCACTGTGATGCTGCCAGGAGGCGGCAGGGGAGGGGAGGTCTGCTCCTAGCTTCATCACCGTGGTGGTCTGACCTGAGGGGGAGGAGTGTAGAGAGGGGATGAGAGACGTGGAGGAGAGAAGAAGGAAGGAGGAGAGAACAGGGAAGGAGAGAGGAGGAGAGGATCCTCCATGAAGCTGTCTGCCAGCAGCTGCAGTTCCTCTGATGCTTCCAGATGTTGGTTGGTGGATGGAAGCTCCTGCTGGACCTCGGCCTCCAGAGAGCTTCTGCTCCTGGATGAGCTTCTACTGGGAATCCTGCTCCCAGTCTGAACACTGGTCCTCTGTGGAGAAGGCCCACAGTCAGAACCAGCCGGTATGGGTCAGAACCAGCCTGTTTGGGTCAAGATGGATCCCTAAATCCATCTTGGGTTCCAGGAACACTGAGGAAACCCCAGAATGTTCCAGGGGTCAGGGAGCTGGTTGTTTGGCCCTCAGCCCATGGCTCTGGGTCTCCCAGAACCAGAACTCTGCTCTTTGGGGCGATCAGTCCAAAGACAGGCGGCTGTCTCACCCGTTTTCTGCCTTTTTTCATCTCTGATCTGATGATCGTTGAGGTCTCCTTTAGCTTTGTAGTTTTCCTGGTGTGTCAGCAGAGGGAGCCAGCGCGCTCTGACACAGCTCTGTTCTCTTCCTTTCAGGGGTTCTTCAGATGATGCAGACCAGGATCTCTGCCCTGCAGGCTGCTGTGGACAGGTGAGTGTCCAGCCTGAAGGGTCCGGCTGCTGATCCATCAGAGTCCGGTGGACCCTGCAGGTCTCAGGCAGCAGATCAGAGTCTGAACCGACTCTGTTCTGGAGCTGGAACCTCTTGGACCAAAGCAGCATGTTTTCACTCCATCCAGTGATGGATTGAATGTGTTGGACCTTCTGTTGGAGGGTTCTGGTCCTGGCATGGACCTGGAGCGCTCTTTAATTCACAGCTGCTCCATTCATACCAACTCAGACCTAAAGCCTCCTTCACAAAGTAAAGGAGATGAACCGGTCCCTCTAGTTTTACCCACTCTTTGATGCCTTGATGCAGGTTTCTGGATGTTAGCTTCTCCTTTTAGATGTGTTTCCTGGTGGAGACGTTCCAGTCGGATGTTCGGATGTAACCCAGACTTTTCTTTGCAGGATCAGGACGAAGATCGTGGATCCTTACAACAAGATCGTGGCCAGGATCACTCAGCTGGCACGCCTGCAGGTAACATCCAGCTTCTCCTTCCAGCTGATGGTTCTCCTGGCTTTAAGGCGGGGTTAAAATGATCAGCTTGGACATGGCAGACTGTAACTGTGACCTTCGGCCTGGAGCTCTAATGCTCTCAGGATGAACGATCAAATGTTA
>NW_015152080.1:58665-64354 GCF_000732505.1 Cyprinodon variegatus | reverse complement strand
CTAATAACTTTTTCAAAGTAACGTGCCCAGCACTGGTGGAGAGGATGATGACCTCTGTTTGTTTGTTTTCTTGGTTAATCAGACGTTAAAGTCCTGGACTAGATTATTACAGAGTTTATTCAAAATGATGTTTCCATGGAGACAGATTTTACACAGTGAATGAGCAGCTTACAGCAGAGACATGAACATTTCTGTTCAGACTAACTCGGTTCCAGTCTTTCCTTGGATGGAAAGCCCTCTGCTGTGCTGGATGTGGTTTCTGACCAGGCTGATGCTGTCAGAACTCTTCCCTTGTTTGTGCAGCCAAGAGGAATCCTGCTGAAATATTAACGAGGCAGCGCTTGTTAAAAGGAGGGAGTGATTCAGAGGGCTGTGTCTGGGGCCGCCACGGCCGTCCCCCTGTGACGGACCGGTCCATCAGCCTCAGGCCTATACAGGAGCAGAACCAGCAGCCTCCAGCTGCTTAGAGTCAACCTGACATGGATCTGTCTGCAGTAGTTTGGGTCGGTCAGCCCGCCGCTCCAGGATTCTGTGAGAAGAACCGCTCAGAACCGTCCTCGGTTACATTATGGAGGGTGGATGAAGAAGAGGCTGGGACCGACATCAGCTGGTATCATCAAGCACACTAAGTCGTTTGGAACCAGAGGGTCCAAGAGGCCTGAAGAAAGACAGGATCAAACATGAAGGCCAATCAATGCCTGGAGGTCACTTATTGAAGTTTGGTTTGGCCTTCATGTTGGGTTAGGGTTAGATGAGTAATCATTGTCCTGAACCCAAGCAGGCCTCTGCTGTATCTCCTTCCTGTCTATTCACTTCAATAAGGATCAGTGTTCTGTTTGTGAGGTCCAGTCCAAATAAATAGGTGCTGTCAGCCTTTCCAAATCCATCTGCTAAGAAATGATAAGTATATAGAATCTGATCACTGTCCAAACTGATTTCTGAGAATATCCTTTAATATTCTGTTTATCCTTGAAACTGTGTCCTCGTTACCCCACCCCCCTTCGGCTGGCCATAGTTGGTTTATTTTATCCTCTTGGTTTCTCTGGTCCCAGACTTTGGTGACAGTAGCAGATGAGCTACAGTAGATATATGGTATCCAGAAGTGAACACATCAGCATAGCTCTGAATAGAATAGAAACGCTTGTTTTGTTCCACAGTGGGGGGATTTGGACATTACTGTGGCAAAAACGGGAAGATATAAGTACAAGTTTAGACAAAGTACAGGCTTGTACTTTGTACTTCATTCTTCCTGTCCGCTGAACTGCTGCTAGTTTTCCTCTCATGTCTGGAAGATGTCTAGTGCTGCTACCACAGATGATCTCGCTCTCCAGATGGAATTGAACGATTCCGATTAGCTAGAATGAATAGAAGGGGTAGAGCGTAGCCGCCTGGTGTAATATACATTGTTTAAATAAGGTTTTTTTAACATTCAGACACATTGGAGAGATTAAAAGCTATGAGGAGTGGTCCAGCACTGACCTGGTTCTGGTGTGTTTGTTTCCAGGTGGCCTGTGACCTGCTGCGGAGGATCATACGCATCCTGTACCTGAGCAAGAGGCTGCAGGGCCAGCTGCAGGGGGGCAGCAGGGAGATCACCAAGGCTGCTCAGAGCATCAATGAACTGGGTAAGGCTCCATTTCCCCTCTCTGGGCCTGGTTCAGTCTAAACTGGAACCTGTCCTTCATGATGTTGGACAGATTTGGATCCTGTATAGGCTAAACTTGGTAAAACCTGCTCTAGGCCTGGTTCAGGCTCTAATCACACCCAGGGTGTGGTTCTTCTCTGGGCCCTAACCGGGCCATAAACAGACCCGGATGTTTAATGTCTGGACAGAAAACCCACCATGGGCCGTGCTGCTAGACGAAGGTCCAGGTTCTGTGGTGATCCAGCTGTACCTGCTGAATCATTATGGACCTGGATCAGAACCAAAGCTCAGCTTCTGACCCAGCAGCTTCAGTCTGAGGTCAGCTGAGGATCAGGTCTGGTTTGCTTCCTATCTGGAGTGGCTGTCATGCTGGCAGCTGGAACTGGTTCCCAGCTCCTCCACCATGACAGCCTGCTGCCGCTGCAGCTCTGCTCTGCAGACCTTTGATTTCATGGATGTTGTAGAATATCTAATCAAGCAGTTGTTCAGCTGAACGGTACCAGAACCTCTTGGTTTAGTGCTCTCTGGGTCAGCAACTCTGGGTTGTTCTGTATTTAACCTGCTAGGAGATTCCTTCCAAGATCTAAAGAATGCTGGAAGGTTCTTGTTTCCTAACGAAGGGGTGTAGGCAGACGGGGCTGTTTGTGACACGTCACTCTAACCAGTCAGGCTGCATGGAGCCGAGCAGCACCTTAGAGATGCTCTGTCTGGTTTGTTCTGGTTAGCAGACATTTGCTGTCTTCTCCAAACACAAACTGACAGGTGGTCGGGGTGTTAAAGCTTCACTATATAATTGGTTAGTGCTTCTGACCGGTAGCACTAACCACCCATCGTCCGGTTTACCCCTGCGCTGGTCAGCTAAGGCTGCCTGGATTGAAGTGTGGGAGGCTTCAACCCCCCAACCACTTCAGCCAGTTCCTCTGTGTTTGGGAAATAAAGCCAATGTCTGTCCTTGGCTTGATGGTTCCTCTGGAATGAGCATTAAAATGTTCTGATGTTCCCGACCCAGAACTCTGGGTGTTCATTAAAGTCATCATCACTGATAAATTTTCATGGTAAATGACCTGTACTCATGTAGCGCTTTTACAAGTCAGGAGACTTGACCAAATCACTTTACACTACATTCAGTCATTCACCCATTCACTCAAACATGGTGGGCTGCATTGTAGCCACAGCTGGCGCCACCGGGCCCTCTGACCACCATTGGTACACAATGCAGTGAAGTCTTGCCTAAAGACCCTGAAAGCCGGAGCCAGTACTCGAACTGACAACCCTCCGATTGTAGGGCAAACTCCTTCACAGTTTTAATCTAATTTCCCTCTGGGATTATTAAAGTATGTCTGATTCTGATTCATCCAATGCCGCTGTCGCCCCCTGGTACGATGCTACAAGTTAACCTCCTCCTAGGCCAGTAGGTGCCACTGGTACCCACCTGCTGTCAGTACCAGTGGTTTCACAGCTGGTTTCCAGGGTTGTGACTGACGTCTGCCCTGACCTCTGACCCCTCCGTAGTGCTCTATAGTGGTTACGCCATTTCATATCAGTGTCTGAACGTCTATTGCGGGGATGTCGGACTGTTTCCAGAAAAGGCCGTGTGGCTGCTGGTTTTCTTTCCAGCCAAGCTGTAGCACACCAGATTCCAGTCATCCCATCAAGTGAGTTCAGGATGGATCTGATGACCTGATGACTGAATGGAGTCTGGTGTGCTACTGGCTTGGCTGGAAAGAAAACCAGCAGCCCTTTCTACAACCAGTTTGACACCATTGGTGGATGAAAATGCAGTGGACTATCCATCCATCCATCCATCCATCCATCCATCCATCCATCCATCCATCCATCCATCCATCCATCCATCCATCCATCCTTCCATCCATCCATCCATCCATCCATCCATCCNGATTAGCTAGAATGAATAGAAGGGGTAGAGCGTAGCCGCCTGGTGTAATATACATTGTTTAAATAAGGTTTTTTTAACATTCAGACACATTGGAGAGATTAAAAGCTATGAGGAGTGGTCCAGCACTGACCTGGTTCTGGTGTGTTTGTTTCCAGGTGGCCTGTGACCTGCTGCGGAGGATCATACGCATCCTGTACCTGAGCAAGAGGCTGCAGGGCCAGCTGCAGGGGGGCAGCAGGGAGATCACCAAGGCTGCTCAGAGCATCAATGAACTGGGTAAGGCTCCATTTCCCCTCTCTGGGCCTGGTTCAGTCTAAACTGGAACCTGTCCTTCATGATGTTGGACAGATTTGGATCCTGTATAGGCTAAACTTGGTAAAACCTGCTCTAGGCCTGGTTCAGGCTCTAATCACACCCAGGGTGTGGTTCTTCTCTGGGCCCTAACCGGGCCATAAACAGACCCGGATGTTTAATGTCTGGACAGAAAACCCACCATGGGCCGTGCTGCTAGACGAAGGTCCAGGTTCTGTGGTGATCCAGCTGTACCTGCTGAATCATTATGGACCTGGATCAGAACCAAAGCTCAGCTTCTGACCCAGCAGCTTCAGTCTGAGGTCAGCTGAGGATCAGGTCTGGTTTGCTTCCTATCTGGAGTGGCTGTCATGCTGGCAGCTGGAACTGGTTCCCAGCTCCTCCACCATGACAGCCTGCTGCCGCTGCAGCTCTGCTCTGCAGACCTTTGATTTCATGGATGTTGTAGAATATCTAATCAAGCAGTTGTTCAGCTGAACGGTACCAGAACCTCTTGGTTTAGTGCTCTCTGGGTCAGCAACTCTGGGTTGTTCTGTATTTAACCTGCTAGGAGATTCCTTCCAAGATCTAAAGAATGCTGGAAGGTTCTTGTTTCCTAACGAAGGGGTGTAGGCAGACGGGGCTGTTTGTGACACGTCACTCTAACCAGTCAGGCTGCATGGAGCCGAGCAGCACCTTAGAGATGCTCTGTCTGGTTTGTTCTGGTTAGCAGACATTTGCTGTCTTCTCCAAACACAAACTGACAGGTGGTCGGGGTGTTAAAGCTTCACTATATAATTGGTTAGTGCTTCTGACCGGTAGCACTAACCACCCATCGCCCGGTTTACAGTGAAAAATTTTCATGGTAAATGACCTGTACTCATGTAGCGCTTTTACAAGTCAGGAGACTTGACCAAAGCACTTTACACTACATTCAGTCATTCACCCATTCACTCAAATATGGTGGGCTTCATTGTAGCCACAGCTGGCGCCACCGGGCCCTCTGACCACCATCAGTAGACAATGCAGTGAAGTCTTACCTAAAGACCCTGAAAGCTGGAGCCAGTACTCGAACTGACAACCCTCCGATTGTAGGGCAAATTCCTTCATAGTTTTAATCTAATTTCCCTCTGGGATTATTAAAGTATGTCTGATTCTGATTCATCCAACACCGCTGTCGCCCCCTGGTAAGATGCTACAAGTTAACCTCCTCCAGGCCAGTAGGTGCCACTGGTACCCACCTGCTGTCGGTACCAGTGGTTTCACAGCTGGTTTCCAGGGTTGTGACTGAAGTCTGCCTTGAACTCTGACCCCTCTATAGAGCTCTATAGTGGTTATGCCATTTCATATCAGTACCCAAACTTTTTATATGACTGTATATCCCATCATGCTTTGTGAGGAGAGCGCTTGGACATTTTTCGGGGGCGAGAACAGAGATTGGGGAAGGCACTGTGCGAGGAGGCGGAATCGCATGACCAACGGGGAGCAAAAAGTGGTGATCATCTGTTCCGGAAGGTCAGTTCGCTGAGTTCACTCTAAAGTGATGGGTCTGGGCTCAGAGGTCAGGGGTCAGGGCAGATGTTCGGACACAGCCCATTTCTGAACATTTAACCTACCTGTTCAGAAGGAACGCACCGTCTATGCCTGAACTTTTCTAGTGCCTGACCCTGTTCTAAAGCCTAGCCTTTTCTAGTGCCTGACCCTGTTCTAAAGCGTGACCCTGTTGTAAAGCCTGACCTTTTATAGTGCCTGACCCTGTTCTAAAGCTTGGCCTTTTCTAGTGCCTGACCCTGTTCTAAAGCTTGGCCTTTTCTAGTGCCTGACCCTGTTCTAAAGCTTGGCCTTTTCTAGTGCCT
>NW_015152080.1:55311-55728 GCF_000732505.1 Cyprinodon variegatus | reverse complement strand
GCCTGACCCTGTTCTAAAGCCTGACCTTTTCTAGTGCCTGACCCTGTTCTAGTGCCTGACCCTGTTCTAAAGCCTGACCCTGTTCTAAAGCCTGACCTTTTCTAGTGCCTGACCCTGTTCTAAAGCCTGACCTGTTCTTAAGCCTGACCCTGTTCTAAAGCCTGGCCTTTTCTAGTGCCTGACCCTGTTCTAAAGCGTGACCCTGTTGTAAAGCCTGACCTTTTATAGTGCCTGACCCTGTTCTAAAGCTTGGCCTTTTCTAGTGCCTGACCCTGTTTTAAAGCCTGACCCTGTTCTAAAGCTTGACCTTTTCTAGTGCCTGACCCTGTTCTAAAGCTTGGCCTTTTCTAGTGCCTGACCCTGTTCTAAAGCTTGGCCTTTTCTAGTGCCTGACCCTGTTCTAAAGCCTGACCTTTT